>NW_015165278.1:529277-536733 GCF_001447785.1 Gekko japonicus
TCTTGTGGCCCTTTCTTACACACCCAGGGAAATGCTGATCGCCACTTTGGGGCCAGGAAGCAATTTTTCTCCAGGCCAGTTTGGCCCCCAGTGATCCTGGAGGGTTTTTTAATCATATTCTGGGCGTGGAACAGGGGTCACTGGGGTGTGTGGGGGGTATTGGTGAATTTCCTGCATTGTGCAGGGGGTTGGACTAGATGACCCTGGAGGTCCCTTCCCACTCTATGAGTCTATGATTCTATAATTCACCCAGGCTGGCTGTGGGCACGCCAGCACCTCTGTCAGGCAGAAGCGCCTGAGATCCTCCCCCTCCCCTTTTCCTTCGCCCGACTTGAAGGCGAAGGGAAGGGAGAGGGGGGAAAGAATGGATCCCAGGTGCTTTTGCCTGTCAGAGGGGCTGGTGCACACTTCCGGTGATGTCAGGGTGTGTGGCATATGCTAATAAGTTATGCTAATGAGCCCCTGCAGCTCTTTTTCTACGAAATGACCCCTGCTTTCTCCCATACTGGGGTGTGCACAGCAAGCGACATCACTGCTCCCAATTTCAGCAAAACAGTGTAAGGCAGGATTGTACGGGACCAGAGACTACATTGCTCCTGCAGTGTACTGGTGTGGTGTAGTGGTGGTAGGGTTGCCAGTCTCCAGGTGGGGGTTGGAGATCTCTCGGAATTACAAGTGTTCTCCAGACTACAGATGTCAATTTCCCTGGAGGAAATGGCAGGCTTGAAGGGTGGACTCTATGATATCACATCCCTATCGAGCTCTTTTCCTTCCCCAAACTCCACCCTTCCCAGGCTCTGACCCCAGATCTCCAAGAATTTCCCAACCTAGAGTTGGCAACAATAAATAGCTGCATGCTTTCGCCAGGGACAACTGGGTTCAAATCCCTACTCCTTATGAAGCTTGTGACCAGTCACTCTCTCAGTCTAATCTCTCTCAGTTACATGAGATGGGAGGCCCCTGTACCTGAACTCCCTGGAAGATGGACAAGATAGAAAACAGCAGCTGTGAATGGGCTTGCGGCTTGAGCTCCCCCATTTAAACGCCACTCAAGCCGCAAGCAGTGAGCCTGCCTGCAGCGAGTAGATGAGGGCAAGGGTCTTCCTTGTCTATTGGCTGCTGGTGGGCTGGCTCACCGCTCACGACTTGAACTGCTCAGATGGGGTGGAGCTACGGATAGGGCAGAGCTCACTAACGAGGGGGCGTGGTCCCGAAGTGCCCCACTGTAGCTAGGTGCCTGTGTAAAAGTGATAGTACCAGTTGGAAACAGTGACCAGAATGCTATTATGTTTAGCATTTATGTAAATAGGGAGGGCCCCCCAAGGACCAACACAGCCACATTTAACTTTAGAAGGGGTAACTTCTCTTAAAATGAGGGGGCTTCTGAAGAAGAAACTGAAAGGAAAGGTAAGGAGGGGCAAATCCCTTCGGGAAGCTTGGAGATTATTTAGAACTACAATCCTGGAAGCTCAAATAAAATGTATACTGCACGTTAGGAAAGGTATGAATAGGTATTTAAAAGGCCTGCATGGTTAAAGAACGAAGTAATGGAAGCAGGAAAAGGCAAGAAAGATTCGTGTAAGTGGTGGAAGGCTAGTCCGAGTGAGGTCAATAAAAGAGAGCACTGGCTTTGGCAAATAAAATGCAAGTCTGTGATCAGACAGGCAAAAAGGGACTATGAAGAACATATTACAAAAAACTTTAAGACCAACAATAAACATTTCTTCAAATACATTAGTAGCAGGAAACCAGCCAGGGAGTCAGTGGGGTCCTTAGATGACCAAGGGGTGAAAGGATTCCTAAAGGATGATAGGGAAATGGCAGAGAAGCTGAATGCATTTCTTGCCTCTGTCTTCACTGTGGAAGATGAGAGGTGCTTGCCCACTCCAGAACTGCTGATTTCAGGAAGGGTGTCGAAAGACCTGAGTTAGATTGAGGTGATGAGAGATGGACAAATTAAAAACTGACAAATCATAACTGATGGACAAATTAAAAACTGACAAATCAGCAGGCCTAGATGGTATGCATCCAGGAGTTCTGAAAGAACTCAAATGTGAACTTGTAGATTGCCTGACAAAAATATGCTATCTGTCACTAAAATCTGCCACCATTCCTGAGGACTGGAAGGTAGCTAATGTAACCCATATATTTTAAAAGGTTACTAAGGAGATCCAGGAAATTACAAGGTGGGCAGTCTAACATCAATTCTGGGTAAGTTGGTGGAATCCATTATTAAAGCTAGAATTACAGGTACATTGGTGAACAAAAGCTATTGAGGAAGAATCAGCATGAATTCTGTGAGGGAAAAGCATGTCTTACTAAACTTTTAGAGTTCTTTGAGGGGGTGAACAGACATGTGGACAAGAGTGACCCAGTAGATGTGGTTATTAGCCACAAGGAACACTCTGTCTGGGGCAGTGAGGCTCTGTATTCTTGGTGCTTGAGGGGCAAGAGTGGGGGGGCTTCTGGAGTTCTGGTCCCACTGGTGGACCTCCCGATGGCACCTGGGTTCTGACCAGTGTTCCCTCTAAGCTGAGTTAGTGTGAGCTAGCTCACAGTTTTTTAGCCTCCGGCTCACACATTTTTGTCTTAGCTCAGGAAGGATGGCTCCAGAGCAAACTAATTTATGCAGTAGCCGAATTGCTTGCTCACAACTTCAATGCCAGTAGCTCACAAAGTAGAATATTTGCTCACAAGTCTCCATAGCTTAGAGGGAACATTGGTTCTGACCAGTGTGTGACTGGATGGGCCATTGGCCTGATCCAACATGGCTTCTCTTATGTTCTTAAACCCCATAGCCAACCGTTAGAACCAAGTTCCTTTTCTCCCCCTAAAGAACAAACAAACAAAACAACCCTGTGAGATTAACTGTCACACTCCCCCACTGAGCTCTAAGCAGCTGATGAATACTAAACAGGGAAAGGGTACAATGGTGATAAGGGACACTTGTAAACTTCTTGTTTGAACATCTGTCACCAGTCAGGTATCAGCCATGATAGACAGCCCAGTGAATACCAATTCCTGTTTCCTTTGGCATGGCGTCCTGCGCAGACACATTTCCAAGTTTTCAGGGATACAAAGAGAACTATGCATAGTGAGCATGGGAGGGGGGGGTATATTCAGTATTCTGCACCATGAGAAACTGAGTCCCACACCGGGAAAAGCCGAAGCTCATGATGACCTGCATGAAAATATGCAAAATAAATAAACTTGCAGATCCAGAGGCAGCTCCATTGGTGCTGCTAATGCAGAGGCATTTGCAGTGATAATGAAGTCACCACGAGTCACCATGTGGCCATTTTCCTCAGCCCTTTCCTTGCCTTACCGGTTATGGAAGGAAGCGGGGGGAGGTGTCTCCCCCCCAAAAAAGGTCGGGGGGGAAAAATAAAAATATACAGCATTGATCCCTCACCATCTTCTGGCACCCCGATCATGTTGACCAGGTACGTTTACCATTTGTTCCTAAATATGTAGTAAGATGGATGCAGCAACCCCAACATAAGATGCCGGAGTTTGAAAGCTAGTCAGCCGGGTGATGGACAGTCTCTCCATTGACCAAAGGATGAGATGGTTAGACAGTGTTATCGATGCACTTTCCCTATGTAGAAAGGTTAAAGCTTTAGCTTGGAGAAATGACGGCTGAGGGGTGACATGATTGAGGTTTATAAGATTATGCATGGGAAAGAGCAGGTAGAGAAAGAGGTACTTTTCTCCCTTTCTCACAATACAAGAACTTGTGGGCACTCCATGAAATTGCTGAGCGGTCGGGTTAGAACGGATAAAAGGAAGTACTTCTTCATCCAAAGAGAGATTAACACATGGAATTCACTGGCACAGGAAGTGGTGGCGGCTACAAGCATGGACGGCTTCAAAAGGGAATTAGATAAGCATATGGAGCAGAGGTCCATCAGTGGCTATTAGCCACAAGGTATAGATAGGGGCTCTGGGGCAAGTGATGCTCTGTCTTCTTGGTGCTTGGGGGGGGGTCAACAGTGGGAGGGCTTCTAATGTCCTGGCCCCACTGGTGGACCTCCTGATGGCACCTGGCATTTCTGGCCACTGTGTGACACAGAGTGTTGGACTGGATGGGCCTTTGGCCTGATCCAACATTGGCGTCTCTTATGTTCTTATGTTCTTAATATGAAATTATGCACACTCGGGAGGATGGCGGAAGACAGGAGGGCCTGGCATGATGTGGTCTATGGAGTCACGAAGAGTCGGACTTGACTGTGCAACTGAACAACAACAACTCTCTAGTGACCTGCTCCAGAATTTACCTGGGACTGATGAGCCCTCTTGGCAACATTCGGGGGGGGGGGAGGCTGGTCTGTTTCTTTTTTTCCTCCCCCCCTTTTTTGCCATCAAGTCAAGCCAACTTCTGGTGACCCCTACTGGGGCTTGAAGGCAAGGGACATTCAGAAGTGGCCTGCCATCACTTGCCTCTGCGTCACGACCCTGGTATTCCTTGGAGGCCTCTCATCCAAATACTAGCCAGGGCCAGCCCTGCTTAGCTTCCAAGATCTGACAAGATCGGGCTTGCCTGGGCTATCCAGGTCAGGCCAAGGCTTGGCTGTTTTTGAGAGTTCTCTCTGGGCTTGTAATGCTGGCCACGTACCTTACTGGGTGCATAAGCCTTGTTGTATTGCTCCCTGGGAACTGGAGTTCCCCAGCACCACTCATGGAGGAGAGCTGCTTGGAAATAGGGATAGCCAGCCTCCAGGTGGGACCTAGGGACCCCCCAGAATTACAGCTCATTTCCAAACGGCAGATATCAGTTCCCCTGGAGAAAATGGATGCTCTGGAGGGTGGACTCTGTGGCATTGTACCCCACTGAGGACCCTTTCCTTCCCAGGCTGAATGCCCAAATCTCCAGGAGATTCCCAACCTAGATCTGGCAACCCTTAACTCCCCATCCCCCACCGGTGGCCAGGGAGGACCTGGCAACCCTACTTGGAAAGTCCCTGGGAAGTGTTGTATTGATCCCTGGGAACTGTAGTTCTGAGCACCACCCATGAAGGAGAGCTTGTTTGGAAAGTCATTGCTTCCTTGCTACCAAACCAAACATACCTGAGAACAAGACAAAGTGCTAGATCTGGATAAGAGACAAGAGACGTCATAAATGTTTTGCAAGAAAGTTTCAGGGGGTAGCCATGTCGGCCCGCAGCAGAACTGCTAGATTTGAGTCCAGTAGCACCTTAGCAACAAAAGACTGGGGGGGGGGGGGGTTAGAAGCTTTCGAGAGTCAAAGCTGCCTTGTTAGATAGCCTCTGAAGAAGGGTGATTTGTCTCTCTGAAGTTTATGCCTCCTAAATCTTGTTTGGTTTCTGTAGTGCCCCTTGGGGCAGGGAATCATCCTACCTGGAGTCTACAGGGTCTTGAAACTACAAGCCCAGTCAACATTTCCTTATGCAGGTTGCCTTATTTACCAATCCAGGCACCTGACTCAGTTCACCCACCTCAGGGTTACACTGAAGTTACACTGCAGAGTTACACTGCATTACATAGGAGAAGAGCTGCAATCTGCCTCCTACTTCTCCCTTCTTCTTAAGAACATCAGAAGAGCCCTGCTGGATCAGACCAGTGCTCCATCTAGTTCAGCATCCTGCCTCACACAGTGGCCAACTAGTTCCTCTGGAAGGCCAACGACAGGGCATAGAGGCTGAGGCCTTCCCCTCAAAAGAACATAAGAAGAGCCCTGCTGGATCAGATCAGTGGTCCTTCAGCGTCCAGTTCCTCTGGTCGGCCAACAACAGGGCATAGAGGTCGAGGCCTTCATAAGAATATAAGAAGAGGGAGAATCTTAAAGATTGGGGGGGAGAATCTTAAAGAAGTGATGACGGAATTACTAGCCTCAGTGACAGAAATGAAGGCGGAATCGTTGCTGAGCGAGATGGATGTGGTTTACAGATCATATTCAGGCTATATAAAGAAAAATAATATGCCTGGGGAAATTGTCGTAAGATTCTCGAAGAGGCATGTGAGGAATGCAATCCTGAAAGCGGTCGCTGGAATACCCCTGAAAGTGGGGGAAAATACCATCAGAATGCTAAAGGACATTCCATTTGAAGTAAGACAACGGAGACGGAAGTACAAAGAACTTGTGCTTTTTCTTCAGACAAACTCAATTGGATATAAATGGCTATTTCCAGAAGGCGTCACTTTCAAGATCAAGGATAAAAAAGAAAAGATTGACTCTGTTCTGAAAGCTCAAGAATTCCTAAGGGTTCAGCTGGGAAGATCAGAGGACGGGAAAAAAGAAGAGGACAGCAAGTAGTGGCGAGCTGGACTCGGGTTCTTCTGGAGAGGACTCTCTGACAGAGCAAGGGGCAGCTGCTCCAAAAAGTCATTATAAGCTGCGGAAGAGACAAGGAAAGGAGAAGTAAAGGCTGAAGGACTCTGAATTGTGCCTTGGAGAACTCTGAAAGGGGATGATTGGGGGTACTGATTCTAGACAGTTAAATTTAGGAGTTAAAGAAAAAGAAAGTAATACAAATGTTTGACTCAGTTTATAATAATTTAAATGAAGTGAAGATTTGTTGTAACTAAACTAGTGAAGATCTCCTCTCTTGGGTTTCTAGTTAGTAGTGGGTTCTTTTGCTTTATCCTATATATGTAGTCCCCCCCTTCCCTTTTTTCCCCCTTCCTCCCTTTCTATAGCCCCATCTTCACACCTGGCCTTTCCCTTCTCTGTTCCCTGCCCTGCCTCAAAACACCTGGGGCCAGAGAGCCATTGTTCTCCCCCCCTCCCGGGCTTGCTCACTGTCTTTGCACCCTCTGAGCTTCCAGGGGCCGGACTGCCAAGGCTGCCCTGTTGCTGAGGCTATCCTGATTGGACCTCTCGGCCTCTGGTCCCTCCTCCTCCTCCTTGTTGCTGAGCCCAAGGCCGTGTCCTACCAGGCGGTTCGGTTCATTCCTGGGTAGCCTGCCACAGTCTCTCAAATGCTACTGGACCTGAATCTAGCTGTTTGCAAGAAACAATTCAGAGCATCTGCCCCGTTTGAGAGGAAATACGTATGCTTTGCTGGGCTGTTTATATAATAGATTGTGAACAATGACAGATCCGTCAAGAATAGGAGATCAGCATGAAACAACTTCTATGCATATAGAAACATAGAGTTGGAAGAGACCTCTAGTCCAACCTCCTGCACAATGTAGGACATTCACAAATACCTCCCCCACACAACCCCAGTGACCATTGTTCTATACCCAGAAGATGACAAAAAACATTTAGGATCCCTGGCCAAACTGGCCTGGAGAAAAATTGCTGCCTGACCCCAAAGTGGCGATCAGCATTTCCCTGGGCGTGCAAGAAAGGGCCAGGAGAACTAAGCACTGAGGCAACCCTCCCTGCCCTCCCTCTCACGATCTGCCTCAGTTCACAGAATCAGCACTGCTGTCAAATGGCCATCCAGCTTCTGTTTGCAACCCCCCAAGGAAGGAGAGCCCACCACCCGAG
>NW_015165278.1:536748-539674 GCF_001447785.1 Gekko japonicus
ACCGCTCTGACTGTCAGGAAGTTCTTCCTAATGTTTAGCTGAAAACTCTTCTGATTTAATGTCAACCCGCTGGTTCTGGTCCGACCTTCTGGGGCAACAGAAAACAACGGTCAGTTCATGAGGTTATAAGGCTGACAGCTGTGACTTGGGGACAGAGTCTGGGGAGGGTGGAATGGGGTGATGGGAGGGAGCTCGGTGGAGATGTGATGCTGTGGACTCCACCCTCGGAAGCGGCCATTCCCTCCAGGGGAGCTGATCTCCGCATTCTGGAGATTCATTGTAATTGTGGGAGCATTCCAGGCCCCAGGCGGAGGCCGGCTGAAAGGTACTGGGTTCGCCGCATGGAGGACTCGGGCAACGACATGCGTTTGCACGCGTTTATTGTCCTTAACACTGAACTGCAAAATGGCCCTGCAAGGCCAACTATATATACACAACCACCCAGCACACCCACAGTCCCATTGGAGGGTTTGAGTTGCCTGCCAAAGTTCCTATTGGTCCATGCTGGGGGAACTAGGATCCTAAATTCCTATTGACTGGAGGAACTAAGCTCTTGCCTGTAGCCGTGGACCCCTGGTGGTGGTCCACATACATAACACCGGCAACCCTATGTAGTTTTGGCTTGATCGAGGAGAGCTTCAGTGACGGTTTCGTTGAAAATTAGAGGCCAGCAGTGAAGAACTTCTGCACATACGCATGCAGAAACAATATCCCCAGTCTGAATGCTAATCATAGGCTGCGGTCACACGGAGCAGTAGCCACGCAAGAGAGACGGAAGACACGCGGGTTTTCCGGGCGCGATCTCATCGGCACATCTGGGAAGCGTAGCGCTTCCATGGCACAACCGAGGCTTCCCGCCGAAAACACACAGCAAAAAACTAGTACCTCGGAGGCACTAGTTTCCGGAAACCGCAGGGCAAGGGTGGGCGTCTGATCGCGTTTCCGGTGGCATCCGGCGCCCGCCCATGTCCCCTTGCGAAAAAGGGTTTTTTCCCCCCAAGTCTCCGTGGATGCGCACACGCACACAACGGAGCATGCACATTTGTCGTGTACACAAAAAAAGAAAACCAGTTTGCCGCACCGCGCGCTTCTTCGTTGCGCGCAGGCGTGTCCTGTGATCGGCACCTCTCCCTACCCACGGAACCTCCACGGTACCTCCACAGGACCTCCACAGGAGGTCTGATCACTTAACCGCGCGTTAGTTTGCCCCGGGGCAAACAGCCACGCTTCCCCCCTGCAATTTCCTGCCCGTGTGACCGGAGCCTAAATGTGTCATGTCAACAGTTTGCTTTGATTCAGTTCTGTTTTTTAAATTTCCAGTTAGTTTTACAACTCAAATCCTATTGTGCTGTTTATGGAATGTCCCATTGTGTTGACTGGATTGACTCCCTCTGTGTAATCTACCTTGAGTCCCAGTGAGAAAGGCAGACCATAAATAATGTAAATAATAAACAGATGTGGTTAAATAACAGGTAAGAAATAAAGTGATTCAGAGGAACATACCTGTATTCTACTTCATTCTCTACATATTTCAGACAAATAGCCTTTAAAATATGCTAGGCAAATCATAACAGCCACTCACATATACTGAGTGCTCCAAATATTTTGGTGTTCGTCCTTGGTGGCATTGTCATCTCTGATTGTTGTATTACCCATCGAGAGCACGTCTTCATCCAGAGTGAGAGAGAAGAAGGAAGGGGAAACTGATCCCTGAGAAAACAGTTGACATTTCAAAGAGGGACAGTGGCAGAAGAGTGGATACAGGAGGAAAGGTCAGTGTGCCCATCTAGCTATCTAGTCTCTCTTGCCACTCAGCCTGGAGGTCTGAGACAGGGGACATCGCATCTGGGACTTCCAACAAACCATGCATGTGCAGAATTGCCTGTTGTATTCTGAGCCAGGGAAGGATATCTGGGGGAATATGAAGCTCAGTTCATAATGCATTTGAGCATCACAATCTCAACATATTCATGCTCTGAATCAAGGTGCTGTGAGCTTTGATGGACATCTCCTGTGATCAGTCTGACTAGGCAATGTCCTGGCTTCCCATTATTCCATGACACTGTAACCACAACCCAATCCCACACATTCATGAGTAACAGGAAAGCTATCAGGTCAACGATTGTTACCTCCAGCAGCTTTTAAGTCTTTGAGTGTCGTTTTTTAAAATACATTAAGAAGCAGTTCCTCCCTAGCAACTCCTGATGATGCCAGGAGATTTAAGACGTTTCCCACACCTCTGGTGGTGGAAAGTGCCATCAAGTTGCAGCCAAGTTATGGTGACCCAAGTTATGGCAAGAGAAAAAACAGAGGCGGTTTGCCCTTGCCTGCCTCTGCATAGAAACCCTGGACTTCCTCGGTGGTCTCCCATCCAAGTACTAAGCAGGGCTGACGCTGCTGTCAAGTTGCAGCTGAGTTATGGTGGCCTCAGAGGGTTTCCAAGGCAAGAGAGAAACAGAGGTGGTTTACTATTGCCTGCCTCTGAGTAGTCAAACCTGACTGTTCCCTGGAAGGCCAGATACTGAAGCTGAAATACTTTGGCCACCAAATGAGGAGCACTCACTGGAGGAGACCCTGATGCTGGGAAAGAATGAAGGTAACAGAAGAAGGGGACGGCAAAGGATGAGATGGTCAGACAGTGTTATCGATGCAACAAACATGAAATTAAGCAAACTCCGGAGGACGACGGAAGACAGGAGAGCCTGGCGTGATGTGGTCCATGGGGTCATGAAGAGTCGGATTCGACTGTGGGACTCAACAACAACAACAGATTAGAGAAGTCCCGTGACTGAAGAACACTGGAGTATATATGAGTCTGTGTAATTATTTTTATATAAGCAAGAAGCCATTAAATTTCTAGTACAGAGTGTGTCGGTGTATGTTGAATTGCTGGGGAGGCAACAGATGCAACATCCCCCCAACCTTA
>NW_015165279.1:0-11853 GCF_001447785.1 Gekko japonicus
TAAATGCACTAAGGCAAAGATGGAAGATGAAGGAACAAATCAGTGTTGTTTGGCTAGAGGGCTGCATACATGGATTTCTTGGTAGTGAAGACAGAGCATAAACTGTGAAAGCATAATGGACCCATTAGCATGGTCACTGGGGGCCCAACCACTTCAGGAAGGAAATTGCATTCTGTCTTCCAACATCAGACAATCTTTGAAACAGAATTGCTTTGCTTCTCTTTCCAAGAGTTTCAACTCTCCAGGACTAATATTTGAATTAAAGCATGCAATTTAAATCTCCTGATGAATGATTTCATTCCAGGAGGGCCTAGAACTCTCTCTGACCTTTGAAATCATGAGCAAGCCAAGATAGCTTTAGCACCATTTGCTCAGATGATTACTTTAGAGAAATATAATGGAAGGAGAAACAGAGAGAGCTCTAAGCAATGACATTCAGGATATATAATTGTTATTCATCCATCATGAGAATGTGGTGTCAGTCTACAAGTGTTTCTGGATTACCAAAATAGCTCAACAGGGAACCTACCACATTATTTTTCTGAACATGTGGCATGACTCTTGTCCCTTAACAAGAAAGAGCTGGATTTTACCAGTCCATGCTACTAAGTGCCTAGCCTTTATCTAGTGAGTAGAGCTTTCCTTTAGTGAAGGATGGTGTTTGGCCAAAGGAAATTTCCTTGCACTAGGTGGAAACATCAAATTTAGTTGAGTGGTGTAGTAGGATCCAGTCCTATGTGTCTTGTGGCGCCTTCAAGATTAACAGTTCTAGTCTAGCAGAAGCCTTTGTGACTCAGAGGCCATTTTATCAGACACATGAAGTGTTACATTCAGAAGGCAGAAATGCGCACGCTCACACACACACACACGTACAAACCAGAGAAATGAGAAGCAGGAAAGCCCAGTAGTAAAAACAAACAACAAAAACTGTTGAGTTGGCATTCATGTTTGGTATTCCTAGATCTGGGTTCAAGTTTGGGCTCAGTAGGGATTGGAGTGGCTAGCTCATTGTGTGTGTATGCAAAGTGCCATCAAGTTGCAGCCAACTTATAGTGATCCTTTAGCATTTCCAAGGAGAGAGACTGACAGAGGCAGTTTGCCACTGCCTTCCTCTGCATAGCGAACCTGGAAATCCTTGATGGTCTCCCATCCAAATACCAACAGGGTCAAGTCTTCAGGAATGTTTTAAACTGTTTTTATGACCCCTGTGCTTGGGCCTTTATGCTGTCTTATTTTGTTCCCTAGTAAATTCATATTTTGCTGCTTTATTGTATTCTGTGTTTTAAATGGAGCATTTTTAGCACAGTGTACAAATCTATTAAATTAATACCAAATACTGTCCCAATAAGGAGTATCTGGAAATGTGAAGGTTCTTGGTGTTTCACCTTTCAGAGACCCCTGAAGACTTGGTATGATCTCCTTTTACCTGGGCATTGCAGTTTCTCCTTTCCTCTTAATCCTCCCTGTCATTTCCACATGTGAATCCAACTGGAGGTGGGAACCAGAATATCTGAATCCATACCTACAGTAACAAAAGTTTGGTCAATGATACCGAAGCACAACAAGCAGAAAGCATTGCTCTATTGACCACACACAGTGCTTCAGGTTACTTGTAACAGGTTTTGCTGATCTGGGCAATCACTGTGACCAATGCCACCCATCTCAATCCAGAACCACTGTGGTGTAGCGGTTAAGAGTGTTGGATTAGTATCTGGAAGACCCAGATTTGAATCCCAATGTGCCACACAGGTTCACTGGGTGACCTTGGGCCAGTCATACTCTCTCAGCCTAACCTACCTCACAGGGCTGTTGTGAGGACAAAATGGAGAGGAGAACAATGTAAGCTGCTTTGGGTCCCCATTGGGAGAAAGGAGAGGTATACATATATTAAATAAATGAATATATTTCAGTCCCTGCAGAAGTCTCTGAGGACTAAGCATGCACAACCCAAGGTGATTCGGTAAGAGATATTTTAGCCTCTTTTCACTGGGTTCACATCCCAGAGTCCTGTTTATAGAGATTGTTCAGAGCTGAAGGTGATGGGACAGAAGTGGATCGAACAGGTAGGTGAGTGTCACCAAGGAAGCATATCCACATTTCAATAGAGGGAAGAATGGCTGAGCAGTGGTGGGGATCTGCAAACATAACTGCACATTTGGTGTTGTTCATATAGAATTAGCCCAATACACATATGCTGTATAGAGATAGACATTCCTGTAATCACCAACTGAGCACCACCTGGAATAATAATTATGCTGGAATAAAATACTGCATTCATCATTCATCATGAGAATATAATTCAGCAAGGTACGGATGGGTCTTTCATTACACATTAATAACTGGGAAACGAAAACTCCATTTGAATGTTTCCAAATTATCTCTTTGACTCTTAAAGCGTCTAACAAAAGGTAACCTTGTAACACATTAATTTCATTTGTTGTAAATAATACATTTCCTGTTTAAACAATTATCGAGCTATGTGTCTTTGGGAACAGCATCCCCTTTTGAAATGAAACATCACAGCTAACTATTTTAATATGGAAATAAAGACTGACAATTGGAAAATAAATGAATTAAATTCCCTGTAATTTATCTCACTTACTGAGCTATGTCTGCTGCATTTCAAAGCATTAAGATTTTGCTAAAATTAATCTTTGTTGTGATAAAAAAATCTTTTGGGATAATTATGATAAAAACGGTCCCAGTTTTGTTATGATATGATTCTGGTACAATTAGCAGCTATGAGTTAGAGGCATTTTGAGCTGGTAGAAAATAAATTTTGTATACAAAAGGTCCCCATGAGGTCCTAGCTGCATGTTACACTGTTTCCAGGTCTAGGGTTGCCAACTCTGGGTTGGGACATTTCTGGAGATTTGGGGTAGAACCAGGGGAGGAAGGGGTTTGTGGAGGAGAGGGACCTCAGCAGGATAGAATGCCACCGAGTCCACACTCCAAAGCTGCCCTTTTCTCCAAGGAAACTGATCTCTGGAGATCAGTTGCAATTCTGGGATAGGTCCATGCCCTGCATGGAGGTTGGCAACCCAAGGTCTGTCCCAGGTTCAGTCAAGCAGATGTGAGCACAGAGGGCTTAAACATTTTCGCCTGTGACATTTTCCCATCCTGAAATGTCCTTGGGGAGCTACTATTTGCTGCACTGGGGAAATTTCATGTAGCTACTTTTTCCTGCATGAAAAAGTCCTGATCTGAATGCAGCTGAAAATTAAGCTTCGACATGGAACTCCCAGCACATATCTGCTTGACAGGAGCAATAACCCTGTTCACAAGATACAATGAATACATGTACAATCTGTACAGCATACACTTAATTGTTATTTATAAATGCATTGAGTAATTCTCGTGTACCATTCAACACATGTACAGCTGAACATGTGATTTAAACATCCTGTTTAGTCAGGTACTGGTCCCTGGTTTTGTTTGTAAAGCGAGCATGCGTTAGCTCTTTCTTACAAACAGGCATACACACATACATGCAGGTTGTATGGGCATTCACTGTGACATGTGAAAAGGGCTAATGTGGACCTGGAAGCAGTGTAGCAGTCTGGAGATCAGTTGGAATTCCAGAAGATTTCTGGCTGCGTTAGGCCCTCTGGCAGTAAGGGAACTCTAAGAAAGAGGACAATCAGGACCCTACATATCTGAAGGACCATCTTTCCTATAAAACGGGTGTGCTGGCTAGGGTTGCCAACTTCCAGGTGGGGCCCAGTGATCTCCTGGAATTCCAACCTATCTTCAGACTACAGAGATCAGTTCCCTTGGAGAAAATGGCTGCTTTGGAGGGTAAACTGTATGGCATCTTGCCGTGCTGAGCTCCCTCCTCGAACACCATCCATCCATCCATCCATCCATCCATCCACAAGTCCTTAGGAAATTCCCAAACCAGAACTGGCAACTCTAGAGCTAGTTGTGACCATCAGGTCAGGTTCTTTATGCTATCCCCCATGGGGGCCTGCCCCTCTGTTGATCACTAGATCCTGTGCCATGTCCTGCTATACAGAAAAAGGAGAAATGAAAAGGGCATTGCCTCTTCTGGTTTCTAGAACTCTGTAAGGCTGTGAAGTTTGCCTGGGCTTTTGAATTGGCTGTACATGTGTTTTTGTTTGTATGTATTGATGAGGATGGTTGTTATTTAGATTTATCTGTTTTCATTGAATATTGGCAAGCGGCCTTGAGCCTACATTGGGACAGATGGTTGCTGGAGGGCATGCGTGTCTTCCCTGCCCTTCTGAACCTGCTTGCTGCCTTGGACTTGACACCTTGGGTTTTCAGTATGCCTCAGCTGATGGCCTGTTTGAGCTCTGATTGCTGCTGACCTGAACTTGGTCTCCAGCCTGGTTTCACCCTGACATTTGCTCCTCGTCCCAGACCCTGGTCTCATGGTGCCAGACGCTGCTGATGCGCTGGGCAAATACTTCCTGCCTAGATCTTTGCAAGAGCCACTGGTCTATTTATTCACTGAATACATTATACTGTCTCATAACCCTAAGGATTGTGAGGTTCTGTAAGAAATATTAAAAAGTCAAATCTCCACCAGTAGAACCAATAGAAGCTGAACTGAAACATTTGTGATGCCCTTTTTTACTCACTCAGAGTCTCTGTCATCCTCCACAACTTCTGTCCCACAGATTCAAGGTTACAGCTAGGTCAGCCACAGTTCGCTGCCTGTCTTGGCTCTTTTAAAATATATAAGGACCCATGATCATTTCATATGCCAGGTCCTCTCTCACACTCCAGGAGACATCACCAGACAGGGTAGCCCAGGCCCTTTTAATAATCAGCCCTCACTCAGACAACGCACAGAGCTACTGGGGCTGGGGACTCAAATACGGCTTCATTGACATGCTGTCACCATTTATTTATATCCTAATATATGTTCATACATAGGCCGAGACTTTAGCTTGAATATGTGTGTGCAACCATAAACAACCAGCTCATGGGGTTAAACAAACAAAGTGTTAACTTTTATTTATGGTTTGAACATAATATTGTACAGAAGGACATAGAGGTTACAAAGGTTCTTTACAAATGGGCTTTTGAACTATTTCACTATTCAGGCATTTGGGACTCTTCATCAGAAGTTGACCTTTTCCCAGTCAGTGTTAAACTGTGCTTCACTAAGCCAGTCTGACTCCAGCTAAACTAACTGCTGATTTCAAATGTCCCTTTCACCAGCATTTCATCAGCTCCCATTGGTCACTCTCAGAGCATGGCAGAACCTAATCTATCTGTCATCCCAATTCTAATATAGCAACATTCAAAAGGTTAAAAACTGAAAAAACAGCAGATTAAAAATACCAAATATACGGACACAGAAGAAACTTTGTAGCATTACAGTGAACCCATAAAATTTTCAAAACAGAAAAACCATAAAATCCATAAATCATACAATAGATCTAAACAAGAAACATTTTAACTGTGTACCTACAACTTATTAGGGCACCAGGTGTACCTCAGGGAACAAATTCCACAAGCAATGTGTCAAAGCAAAAAATCCTCTGCTTTTGAAGTCATTCACTGTATTTTATGAAGTGTATGTGCAGTGAGCTAAACAGGGACTCAGATGGCACTGAATTTTCAGGCCATGTGGTAGAAGGCAGTTTGTAGGATATCCCTGCTGCTCCAGTCCATTTAGGGCTTTAAGGACAAGCACCAGTACTTTGAATTGTGCTTAGAAATGGATTGGCAGCAAGTGAAGTGCCTATAAGACTAGCAAGATGGATTCTGAAGCAGTAGGATTCATCATTAGCCTTATGTTATGCAGTGGCCACTGCCTCCAGACCTCAGTTAAGAGCTCTGTCTGCTTTGATGGAATCTGCACCAAAGAGTGTTTCCTCCTTTTTCCCAGGAATTTTATCTTTTGTCTTTCCCCATCTACTGACCTGGTCAGGCTGGGTCAACGAAGCTTCTCTTGAAGTCTCCAGGAGTTTCTTCCTGGAGTCCTAGTCTTAATTCCTCCGAATCTCTATTCCCTGCTTGAAGAGTGGGGGGAGGATGGATCATCCTATTGTCTTTAGCTAGAAAGCAATTGAACTGGAAAGCAATTGAACTGACTTCCCCCCTTCCAACCTGTTCTTTGGGGGGGGGGGGGGTTTTTGGGGGGGGGGGGTGTTTAAAGCCCCAGAGTGAAGATTTTGCTCATTTCAAAGCTCCAAAGTGCATTTCTTCACATAGGTCTTCAGTTTTAATTAAGGTTCGATTGCTAATATATGGTGTAGTGGTCAGAGTGATGGACTAGGATCTGGAAGACACATGTTTAAATCAGCATTCTGACATAGAAGCTTGCTGGGTGACCGTGGGCCAGTCACACAAACTCAGCCTAACCTACTTCACAAAGTTGTAGTGAAGATAAAATGGAGGAGAGAAGAATAATGTAAACTGTTTTGGGTTCCCATTAGGGAGAAATGCGGGGTTCAAATGAAATGAACAATTTTCTGTGCAACTGGGTTCACAAGCACTAATGATCGTTTCCTCATTGGCTTCCTTCACATAGAAGGAAGGGTGCTGGATATACATCTTGGTGCAGACAGGGGACCAATGTACTTAGCAACTTTGAGGCATTTGCTAAGTGAAGAGGCATCTAAGGTAAAATATTCATTTTCACAATGGCTACTCCACCCAATTTCAATTCCCTCCATTTGTCCAAACATTTCTTCCTTCTAGCTTTCAAAAGAATGACTTATTTGTTTCTTACATAGCAAATATCAAAGCTGTTCACACCTAAATATTTAATCTGTCCATGAGTTCAATTGCATTTTCCATTATCCTTGATGTGGTCTTTAACCTTTTCCTCTAGATGCAGTCCAATTGGTGCAGATTTGCTACAATGAATCTTATAACCCAAGGCCCCTCCAAATTAGGTAAAGAACCATTATTCCTTAATCATTTATAGAATTCGTAATTATTTCACAGACTTTCCCATTCTTTCATTTCCTCCCCCCAGTTTCTGTCTTTATGATAACATTACCTGGCATGACTTCTTATGGAAATCTAGGTTGAAACAGATAAAATAAATAACACAAATGCACACAAGGACTTGTGGGGGGCATCTCATTTTCTACTCTCCCACTATTTAATCTTGGGGAGGAACACTATTTCCTTCCATGGAAGCCCCACACCCCCTCTCTTTTTCCTGTTACAGTCTCTCTCCACCAGCCAATCCACCTTTGTCTGCCCCCCATCTTCAGCTTTCCCTCCTTTACTACCCCAGGCAGCTTCTACCTAAGAAAGCTATGGCCAATTATATAGTGCCAGCTGCTGGACCCCATTGCATGATGGAGAACTAACAAACCTTTGTTGGGGTACCTAATTTCCCCCTATAATTTCCCCTCCCCACTAGATTTTCTAAAAACTTTCCCTCCTCCTGGGATCTCCTATAATCACTGCTTTCACTGCTTACTTCTCTCCTTCCCACCCAGCAACCTTCCCATCTACCTCCCATCTTCAACCATATTTATTACTTACTTCATTTATACCAATTTTTCTCCCCCATGGGGACCCAAAGAACTTGAATACGTCTCCTGTTATCCTCGCAATAACCTTGTGAGTGTGTGGCTAGCCCAAGGTCACCCAGGCTGCTTCTGCATTTGACATTTGCTCTACATTTTTTCAACACATTTTCTCAGCTCAAAACCACATTCAAATACCCTGGGCCAACACCGTACTGACTGCAAAGTCACCCCTGAATGGCCATAAAATTCCCCACACAGGCCCCAAAGAGCGCTTCGGTTGGGGTTGCAACACCGCCTGGCCTAAAGAGGCCAGGCTTGCTGCCACGAGGGCCAGGTCCTTCTCGGTGGTGGCTCCTACCTGATGGAATGAGCTCCCGAAGAGATCAGGGCCCTGCGGGACCTCTTACAGTTCCGCAGGGCCTGCAAGACGGAGCTCTTCTGCCAGGCTTTTGAGTAGGAGCTGCCGCCGCCACTACCACCACCGTGCAATTGCAGAGCAGTATCACCGGGTTGGGCCGATTGGTCATCTGGAACATTGTGGCCCATGGCGTCCCCTCTTTCTGATCCCTTCCTAATATGCAATGGGGAGTGTGTATTTATAGTCTCTCATGTATCCTGTTTGATGTGAATTTTAGTCTTAACTGTTTTAACCTGTTTTACCGCTATTGCACATTGTGCCTATGTAAGCCGCCCTGAGCCCACGTGCGGGGAGGGTGGGGTATAAATGAAATAAAATAAATAAATAAATATAAATCTATGCAGAAGGTACCATAAAACCCTATGATTTTAAAGGAAGTGGAAGTGGCATGCAATGCAAAGGGTAACCATAAAATCTAATGATCAAAGGAAGTAAAAGCAGCATGCAATGCAGAGGGGAATTTCTGTTCCAGTGTGGGTTTGCTTAACGTAACAGCCACACAAAATAAATGTCAAATGTTGGAGAGCCGCAAGACATGAACAAATATCACACATGTTTTTATTGAAAAATATGCAAATTTCTTTTTATTAACATTAAATTAGACCATGTGAAAGAGCCACATGTGGCTCCTGAGCTTCAGTTTGGCCACCCCTGTCCTAGCCTGAAACTCTAACCACTATACTACACTGACTTTTGTGCAGTGGCTGCTGTTGAATAATAGCAGGCAGTTATGGCTACCAGTGGTTGCTTCTGGACCTGGCCACATGAAGCCTCCCTCAAAGGCCAAAACAGCCTTGGAAAGGGCCCCTCCTCCCACCTTTACTGACCGAAACTTAGGCTTGAGGGCCGGCAATAGTGTTGTGTTTGTCTAGCAATGGCCAATGAGGGCCTTACTTTCTTCAAACTACAGGCACCGCTGCTATTATTTTCAGAGAATTTTAACCCCCAATTTTTAATGAAAGTTTGTAGAAAGATGTGTATTTTGTCTGTTCATGGCTCCAGTCTTTGGATTTAGGTATCCACAGATGGGGTCATGTTGACAGAGAGAGAGAGAGAGAGAGAGAGAGAGAGATTCCCGAGTAGTGAAATTATCTTTAATGCATTACCTCTTTTCTAAGTACACACAGCTTCTTGTAGATTTAAAGCTGTCTTTCTGTCCATCCATCATCCATCTGTATTTTACAGCCACTGAGTTAAGTATTCTTCATAATTATAATGTCTAAATGTTTGAAGTTCAGCTGTCATTCATATATATATATTGTTGTTCAAGTCTGTTTCACATGTCGACAAAAAAGGCTTATTGCTCCATTAACCTCATTGTTGCCCATCTCACTGTCAGTGAATGGATGCTGTTCCAGAGGAACACAGCCCTGATTCATAATTCTCAGCTCCCAATTGTTTAACTATGGAATACAAGTGGGCTGTCATTTAATGGTCTGTTTGCAGGGTGGTTTTGGATGTTACAAAGGAGTGAAATGAGAGCAAGTGTAAGTCAGTGAAGACAGATGACCATTTACCAAGGGGTAACTTATCACAGTGAGAGATGTAACATTTAGTAAGCCAGTTGCTTGCAGCATCCAGCCAAATGAATGAGGAGGATCTTACAGCTCCATATGTCTAGCTCTCTAGGGTTGCCAATTCCTGCCTGGGAAATTCTTGAGGATTTGGAGATGAGAGCAGATTTTGAGGAAGGGAGGGAGCTCAGCTGGGGTGGATGACATAAAGCTCACTCTCAGAAGCTGTCATTTCCTCTAAGGAAACTGATAAATTTAGTCTGGAGATATGATGCAGTTCTGGGAGAACTCTGGTATGGTTTGGATTGTGCTGGAGGTGGAACTAAAGAGAAGGCTGAGTTTGCAGCAGCAGGCAAGATGGTTTTACATTCCACAGCTCCAAATTTCAGCCCCAACATCACCATTTTGACTTTGTTTCACCTTTGAACACATGAAGCAGACTTATACACTGTCAAAACTTTGGTCTATCAAGGTTAGAGCTTTCTTCTGGAGGAATGTACTGGAATGGAGTTCTGGAACCTCTTCAACAAAATTCTTTTAAAAATGAGTTTTCAGTATACAGACTGAAAAATCTATGTCCCTCTTGAGAGTTAAAAATAAATAAATCCCTGATTAAGGTCAATATTGGCCCCGGTCACACGGGCAGGAAAATGCAGGGGGGAAGCGTGGCTGTTTGCCCCAGAGCAAAATAACGTGCAGCTGCGCGATCAGATGTTCTGTGGAGGTCCTGTCCAGGTCCCGTGGTTAGGGGGGAGGTGCTGTTCACAGTACAATCCTGTGGCATGGCAAAGAAGCGGCCTCTCTAGCAAAAGGCTCCGTGGGTTTAACCCCTTCCAGGGCTGCAGAGGAATGCAAACGGTGTCCTCCGTCCGGTCCCCTCCAGGAGGAGCGTCAGCCAGGCCGCCTTCCCGCCACGCCCCCTGCACCTCCCCCTCTGCCGCCCGGTGCAGAGAGTTCCTCTTGAGCAGGCCGAGCCAGGAGTGGGGGGGGTACAGAAAAGAGGAGGGGGCTGTGTTGTTTGTTTTTAAATGCAGTGTGTGCATGCGCCATTGGGTGCTTGTGAGCATCCTGGGGAGACTGGGAAAAAAAACCTTTTAGCAACGAGACATGGGCGGATGCCAGATGCCATGACCTATCACCTGAAACGCGATCAGGTGCCCGCCCTTGCCCCACGGTTTCCGGAAACTAGTACTTCAGAGGTACTAGTTTTTTACCCCGCATCTTCGGCGGGAAGCCTTGGGTTTGCCACGGGAGCTCTACGCTTCCCAGATGTGGCGCTGTGATCGCGCCCGGAAAATCCACCTATCTTCCATCTCTGTACCGTGGCTAATGCTCCGTGTGACCACAGCCATTGTCTGACTGGCAGTGGCTTTTCAGGGTATTGGGTAGTGTCTTCCACATCATGTACAACCTGATCATTTTACTACCTGGTGAAGCAAATGAATCTCCAAAACCAAAAGTAAAAAATGGAGAAGTGAAAATGTTGCTAAATTAAAGGGAACGGGGAACATTTGTTCCACACTAAAATTGTAAGGGCAGGCAAGGTTAGGCTATCAGAATGTATACAAGCCTTGGAAAAACAGAGGCTTCTAGATGTTACATGGGAAATATGGGGTTTGAACTATGTCTCTGACATATGATTGAACTCTGAATTGGAGAGGGGCCATAGCTCAGTGGTAGACCATCTGCTTTGAATGCAGAAGATCCCTGTTAGAGAACAAGCCTGATATTTGTTTTATGAACTACTTATTGCTACACAAAATGGACTGTGCACACACACATAGGCTCAGAGAGCTGTACACTTTAGGTCACCTGTTGTGATGACACACATAGAGGGTGCCTGCACATACCTTACATGTAAATAATGTTGTAAATAGTCAATAATTGTTTAATACTCAGACTATTTGATGGATCTTGTTCTATTGGAAAGAAGAGAGTTCTTTGCCTTTAAAAAAATCTTTATTACTAAGGGTAAAGGGTTCACGGGATTTCTACAAATTAACATGATACTAAGAGCTACATTTCTAAGCTTCCTACAGACAAGACAAGCACACACGTTATGGAGAATTCTCTCCTTCTTCTTGACCCCTAGAAAAGGAAGTCACCTGAAACAAATGACCAATCTGCATCAAAGTAGAAGCTACTTTTCCCGGGCAAATCCCCCATTGGCTTGGTGCCAGGTATCCCTTACAGGTCAGTCTAAACAATAGCAAACTAGGAATACAAGTTAACCCTATAATGACTGAATCAGACCTTGTAAACACATACATTTCCAACAAATAAGGTTTCAGCTACACAGTTGCCCAGCCTCGTGAATAAGCACAAACCACCATTATTGTGAGCAATGAAACAACAACTTTGGGAAGAGACAGCCCCCATGGCAAAGCTGCTTGGGGTCACGTACCACCCATTCAACTGCTTTGTTCCTGAGCTGGCATTTCCTGCCAGATGGACA
>NW_015165279.1:12502-29150 GCF_001447785.1 Gekko japonicus
TTCCTGCTGTTTCCTAGCATTCAGTGCCTCAGATAAGCCTATCATCATATACATTTGACTGAGAGTAAGCCCTATTCATTGCAATTCTGAGTAAATATTAGAGGTGTGCACCCCAAAAATCCCAAGCTAAAAATATACACATACATATGTTTCTGTTCATTACCATGATTTGCAGAATGGTAAGCATGAACCAGGAATTCTTACACAAATTCAATGTCATTATCTTTAAACCCAGCTGCACCAGATCCTTGAATTGATTCCTCCATTGAAAATAGTTGTCCCAAAATGAACAAAGCCAGACCCCGTCACCAAGGATTTGAATCCCAAAGTGATATTATCCTACTCGAGGATCAGGAATAACAGTAAAGGTGTCCTCCCTGAATCCTGAATTTGAGACTATATTGATCTTTTCCCCTCACAGTAAACATGCCTAGAACTGCATGTACATTTCCTTAAGGTCAGGTGTATAGTTGGAGATTTTAGTATCATTTCATTTTTTTTTCATACACTATAAAAAATCTTATGAATTCCTGGAAAGGTTGGGCCAGTTCTTACGTTGCATTTTTGCTCAGATGTATGGGAATCTACTTTGTAACACTGGGAGTATTTTTTATATATTCCAGTATGAGTCATGAGCCAGCCAGCTGCCTCCTCCTCTGAGGAAAAGGAAATGGAAGAATCAGGCCCTGCACCAGTAGAATACCCACCTGAGCAGCTGGATTTAGAGGCAGAGCCAGTGAAAGAAGCTTCAGGAAATGAGGGTTGCTCATTCTGGCAGGACATGAAAGAAATATAACAGAGATCAGAGTGTTTTACACCACCAGCATCTCCTGAACCAGATGAGCGCGGGAGATGCTGGGAGCATTTGACAGTTCAGGAGAGATGAAGAAGTGCCCGGTTAATTGCACAATGGCAATCAGCACTAACTCCTGAAGCGGAGTCATTACAGGAGTAGGAATGACAAGATGGTAAGAAGCAACATCTCTGCTTCAGGGATGAATCAGCTAATTAGGCAGATAAAAAGAACATGCTGAGCAGGGCTTGTTGTGGAAGCAACCTTGCTCACCACCCCCTCTGTGAGCTGATTCACTCAGCGAACAGAGTATTACCTTGCTTGCTGCCTTGCATTCTGTCCTGCTAGCCTGTACTTATTTTTCCACTGGAAATACAGCCCCTCTCTCCTGTCCTGGCTCCCCAGCTTTGGACCCTGAACTCCAGACCTTCCTGCCCCCCTGCCTTTCTGATGGAATCTTTAGCTTCCTGAGTCTGTACTGGTTTGCTGCCTTTGCTTTTTTCCATTGCCGTGACTGTTTGTAATTACATCTATGTATCCCAGAACTCCCAGGTAGAGTAAAAGTGCCAGGCTGTGTCCTGAATGCAACATTTAATTTGATTGCTTATCATTGTGTTTGTACATTCCAGAGGCTCATATACAATAAAACACCAGACTTGTCCTTGAACGCAATAGTATGCTTCAGAAAGCTGAAATGCCTTTGACCCTTTGAGTGTCACTTAACAAAACTAACACTAATATGTTTGTACTTGTTTCTGAGCACAGTTCAAATAATCTATTTTTGTTTTTCATGGAATTGTTTTGACGATTCTGGTCATCCCCAGTCTTCCAGAAGCTTGCTGGGTGACCTTGGACTGGTCATTCTCAACTTAATTTAATTCATAAAATGGTTCTGAGGATACAATGGAAGAGGGGAAGGGCCAGGTATCCCACCCTGAGTTCCTAGCAAGAAGGGGAAAATGCACTAGACAGACAGATGATTAGTACAAGCTGCCTTCAGCTGTAGGGAATTGCAGGATATACCTTTAATACTCTAAATAAATTAAATCAAATCAATGCAATGCAATGGTGGGGGCACATCCCGTGTCTTACACATGCCCATGCAGGCAGTCTGTCCATTTTGCATGGCTCTGTAAAGAGTGGGCATGGTGACGGGTAAGATTGCTTGCAGGTCAGCAGCCATGAGCTCTGTGATGCATTTCAGAGCTTGCAATGCACAGCCCGTCACGTCTATGCACCAATTCTTCATCAGAAACAAAACTGTGCAATTCAGAGCTCCAAAACCTGGAGGGAAATTCAGACGAGGATCAATCTAGAAGCCAGCAGAATGGTCCGTACAGTGAAGGCAGCCCTGTAAGGGTGTCTTGAATTACTTATTTTTTTATTTATTCATTCATTTTTCCAATTTATACCCTGCCCTCCCCGCCAAAGCAGGCTCAGGGCGGCTTACACAGGTAAAATAATAACAATCATATTGCCATAAAACATCTAAAAACAGTTCATTAAAACAATATAATATCAAAGTGCTTGCAGTATCATTTTGGTGTCAAATAGATGTCGTTACCACATGACTGCATTCCATAGATTATGAGCCGCAACCCCCGCCGAGCCTGCGCTGGCGGGGGAGAGCTGATTTGCCTCCGCGATAGGCACGAAGAGTAAAGATACCTACAGGGGGCAGAGCCAGCCTATTTAGGCTTGGCTCCTGCCCCCTACCTTACCAGCCTGTTGGCAAGCTTGGGAGGATTGGAGAGCAAGGGCTGTGCTGCTGGGTGCTTGAGGCTTTAAGCCTTGACAGAAGCAACAACAGCATCGGGGGCAGTTCACAGCAGTAGAGATCAGCGGCGCACGCTTACTGGTGGTGGCTGAATTTTGAGCTGCGGGTTCCAGGCCGGCAAGGCAGCAGCAGCAGTGTGTTGGCCCAGCGGCGGCAACGGGACTCAGCGGCAGTTTGGCGGCCTCCCACTGAGCCTGCAAGCAGCTTGTCCTTTGGGCCCACACTTACATTTCACCAACAGTCTTGGGGAGGGAGCCTCGGGTGGTGTTCCCCCCCCAGTAAGCAGTGTGGTAAGGCTGCTTGGGCTCAGAAGGCTCCTGGCTTGACTCCATCCCTGGGTTCATAGTTGCCATTTAGAGGCCCAGGGAGCCTCGGGTGGTGTTCCCCCCCCAGTAAGCAGTGTGGTAAGGCTGCTTGGGCTCAGAAGGCTCCTGGCTTGACTCCATCCCTGGGTTCATAGTTGCCATTTAGAGGCCCGTAGACTTTTTGGGAGGGGGCGACGGCTCCTTTTTTGGGAGGGAAGGATTGGGTGGCTGTTTGTCATAATTTGAAAGGGGCGGCCTTTTTAAGAATTCCCTTTGGCCCGGTTCAGTTTCCCTGCAGGCGGCCATTTTAGGCCTTCTCTGCCAGGAGCCATCTTAGGCCTTCCTTCACGGCAGCCATTTTATGTCATCTTGGGGTGGCCATTTTAGGCATCACCCTCCCCTGTTTTTATTGATAGTCATTTTGGGCTTCTGCCCATTTGACAGTTGTTTTCCCTAGCCGTCTGGGGCATGTGAGCAGTGCTGCTCCCAGGGGACATCTGCTTCAGCCTGACATTGTGGGCATGGCACCTAAGAAGGGTGCCAGGGCTTCCAAAGGGAAGCAGCCTGCCCCTAAAAGGGTTGGGGCAGTTCCAATGCAGGGCAGGCAACCTCTTCAAAAGTGGCCTGCTTTGGTCCCCACACCTGTTCATGTAGAGGACCCAGTGCACTCAGGAGCTATGACAGGCATAGTTCCATCACCAAAGTCTCTGGTGCCCTCTGCACCGTTAGGCACTGCTCAATTAGCGGTGGTCCCCAGAGCACCCACAGGTGCGATTTCACCGGCTCTTTTGGAGGCTTTCTGGGACAGCCCAGTTAGTAGGGCCATTCTTGACAGGTTATCTGGCATTGAGCAGCAGCTAGAGGGGCCTTCACCCTCTGTGCAAACAGCTATGTCTTTTTTGGAGCTTTTTCAGTCTTAGGTACTAAACCGTCTTTCTGTCATTGAAAGACAGTGTGCAGGTGCTCCGAGCCAGGTTGTCACATCAGTGAGCGAGGACGCATGACCTGTCCAGATGGAAATCAGCATGGTGGAAAGACGGAGTGAGGAACGGCAGGTGGCTATTCAAGGTGTCCCATCACAGGTGTCAGATAGGCTGATTGCGACACAAATACTGGACATTACTTGGCCACGGGGCCTGGTGGGCTTGCAGGCTTCTGCCGGGTCACCTGTGTCCATGCCGGGAGGGGCACCTTTCCCTAGGGTGGTCAGTACGCCTGTTCCATACGGCTCAGTTGGGGCTGCACAAGCTCAGCCTGAGGCTGATGGGGTAACACCAGGTGGTACCTTGGTGGATCCTCCCGTTGGTGAGGGTTTACTGATGTCACTGGCTGGTGGATCTTTACATGCCCCAGCAGGCACGACACCCACAATGTGCTCCCCCAGATACGGGTAATCGGACTTACGAGATGGTGCCTGCAAAGGAGTCTCCATCTGGGGAGCTGGCTATGCCACTAGGTGACCACCTTACTGTGGCTACCAGGGAGAAGATACTGTGGGGAGATTATGTAGACGTATTCTCCTTGTTATACAGGGAGTTGGATAAGAAGGATAGGGAGGAATTGGATGAATAGGATAAGGAGCACTTGAAGCGCCGTAGCATAGACAAAATCTACGCTAATTGGTACTCCGGCTTCTTAATTTATGCTAGAGTGATTGTTAGGGCAAGGCCAGAAAGGGCTTCATTGCTGCTCCAGTATATGGATATAATCCATAAAGGTTATTTGGACTTTGCCAGGTCTGCCTGGATGGAATATGATAGGGCCTTCCGGATGAAGGCAGCTGTGTACCCGGCACTTCATTGGGACATAATCAATCCGCATATCTGGATGCAGACGATGTCCCCTGCCAGGGCTATGCTTGGGGAGCATTCAGACAGTGGGCATGTTGTGAAGAGGGCAAATGTGGCCTATGCAGAAGTTCTGCGTTCCCCGTGTGGCCAAGCAATCCAAAGGCGCTCCCTGTGTTATGAGTTTTCCTCACATGGGACTTGCAGTAGGAAACCTTGTCCCTTTCGGCACGAATGCCTCCTCTGTGCCGGCCCCCATGCTTTTCCATCTTGCCCCAAAGCAAAAGCCAGGCCTGCAGGCAAGGACGGCAAAGGTGGCAGACGTCAGGGAGGGGGGGCGGCAGTCAGGCCTTACCTGACAAAGGGACCCAGTCCAATTAAGGTTCCTGTGTTGTTGCGACTTTACCCAAAGTTTGCCGATAGGCAGTATTTGTTGGAGGGGTTCAAGTCTGGTTTTCACATTCCCTATGTGGGTGAGAGATGTTCTTTTTCAGCTCCTAATTTGCCCTCAGTTCGTGGCATGGAGCAGGTGGTTAGGGCCAAGATTCTGAAAGAATGTTTGGAAGGGAGGGTAGTTGGTCCTTTTCCCTTTCCTTTGGTGCCTAACCTGCGGGTATCACCCTTAGGTGTAGTACCAAAAAAGGCACCTGGGGAGTATTGCCTCATTCACCATTTGTCGTATCCTCACGGCAGCTAAGTGAATGATGCCATACCTAGTGAACTCTGTTCAGTTAGGTATACTTCTTTTGATGAGGTGGTCGGTATGGTCCGTAGCTGTGGGCGAGGGGCCGAGTTGGCTAAATGTGATATCAAGTTGGCCTTTCGTCTTCTGCCGGTCCATCCAGATGACTTTGTCCTTCTGGGTTTCTCCTTTGATGGGAAGTACTATATGGACAGGGCCCTCCCGATGGGATGCTCTGTGTCCTGCGCTGCATTTGAAAGGTTCAGCTCCTTTTTGGAATGGGCTTTGCATGCACGCACGGGCTTGTTCAGTACTGCCCATTATTTGGATGATTTTTTATTTGCCAGCCCTGGTGGATCTGGAATTTGCGCAGTTATTGTCCATTTTTGAGCAAATGGCTTGAGAAAACGGAAGGCCCTAGTGAGATCTTAACTTTTCTAGGCATTGAGTTGGACATAAAACGTCCACATCATAGGACCAGGGTTGCCCAAGGGATTAGAGTTAGTTTGGCGGGACTGTTAGTTTGGCGGGACTTCTTGGCCTCATATAATGGGGTGTCCTTTTGGAGGAACAATCTCCAACTTGAGGCTGAACTGCAGGTCACCTCTGATGCAGCAGGTTTTTCGGGCTTCGGTGTCTACTTTAGGGGTCACTGGTGTTCTGAAGACTGGAGTGGATCCAGGCTGGTTGGATGCATGACCTGATGTTTTTGGAGTTTTTCCCAATCATGGTAGCAGTTTACATATGGGCTGCAGATCTTGATAGCCAGACTGTCCACTTCTGGTGCGATAACTTGGCAACCGTACAAGTTATCAACTCCTTGACATCTAAGTCTCCTAGGGTCATGGCTCTAGTTAGGGCTTTTACCCTACAATGCTTGCACTATAATATATTCTTTAAGGCCAGGCATCTGCCAGGAGTCAATGATGATGATGATGATGTATAAAATAATAATAATAGGGCATAAAAGGGTATATAGCTTGGAAACAGTTCTCATAGCTGGTAGCGGTAAGAATGCCTGAAGACCTGTGGCAGATTGGAGGGCTGAAGCCGAGAGGGCAATGGGCTTAGCTCTTGCCCCCAGCACGCTCTGGGCTTATATGCGAGCCGGCCAACAGAGCCGGGACTTCAGCTGCTCTGGCCTATCCCAGTGTCATATCTGATCCAATTCTGCATGTCTGTGAAAGGTACGGGTCTGTCTGTCCGTTCCATCCAGGCAAGCTTTCAGCTCTTGCCTTTGCAAGTAAGGCCGGGGGTTTCAGGGATGACACTGGGGATCTCTGTATTTTGAAAATGCTGGACGGCTGGGCCCGAGAGGATGGTGCTCCTCGAGGGAACCTTTCCCCCCTGCTATACTTAAGGGATTGAAACCCCAATGGCTTTCCTTATGTACGGATGTATACGAGGCTGCCTTGTTTCATGCGGCTGCCTTGGTTGCATTCTTTGGGGCCCTGAGAATCAGTGAGCTGATGGCCTGATCCTGACAGGATAAGTCATACTATGTGTTAGGCATAGGGGATATCCGGGTAAGCGAGGATAGCCTACAAATTACGTCAGGCTTTCTAAGATGGACCAATTGGGTACAGGCACTATGATTTCAGTGGGCCCTTGTTTTGATTCCAACCTGTGTCAGGTTGTGTCACTCAGTTCCTATTTGGCATTGAGGGGAAGTAGTGCAGGTTTCCTATTTACGCACAAAGATGGATCGCCCTTGACCAGGTTTCAATTTTGGTCAATTACCAAAAGGGCTCTGGTTGCTTTGGGCCTTGGTAGTTTCCAATTTGGAACTCACTCTTTCAGAATAGGGTGGCTTCCACTGCTGTGGCTATGGGATATCAGGGACCTGATATATAAAGAACTGGCAGGTGGCGGTCAGCACATTACAAAACGTATGTCCGGACCTGCAAAGTCTGAGCTGCTCATTCAATTTTGTTATAACGGGAATGGAGCATGCTGTTTTTGAGCCTTGGTGCTCTTGTTTTGTTATGGTTAACCTAGTTTCTGTTTCAGGTGCTGTTGGTGGCCATCGGAGGAGCCGGTTGCTTTTCTGTGGCCACAGTATGGTGTTCTGGGCTGGGCACCGGGCCAAGAGAATGACCATTGGATCCCAGTTGGGATGCAGTGAGCGGGCAGAGGTCGAGTGGCTTGGCTGAAGAGGCATGCACTGGCCTAAGTTGATGCTGCTACTGTTTGGGGAGAGATGTGGTCCTCCGTCTGATGTGCGCCTGATACACCTTGGTGGTAATGACTTGTGTCTCATGAAAGGTAAGGCCCTAGTCTTTCAGGCCAAGGCAGATTTGGCTGGCATTGCAGACCATTGGCCTAGGGTGCAACTGGTCCTGTCAGCAATGTTACCGCATCAGGTGTGGCGCAGCCTAGGAGATCCTACGTGTTTGGACCGGGAGAGGTGGAATGTGAACTGGCAGCTTAAGAATGCCATGGAGGGCGGTTTGGGCATCTTTCTGTTGTACCCTGATATATGGGTCGAGTTCCCCGACCTGTATTGGGGAGATGGGGTGCACCTTTCTAACAAGGGCAATGACATTTTTCTTTCAGATCTGAGGCAAGGGGTCCTGGCGGCGCTGGATCACATGGTGGGGACCAAGGCCTAAGCAGAGTCTTGACCTTTGCTGTGGTGGGGTAGCGCGATCAGGATGGAAATGGTGAACCCTGGGGCATTGTTATAAAGGAAATAAAGGGTCATCCAGGAATGGCTTTTGGGCCTTTGCGGTCAAGGCTGGGAAGGGGTGATCTTCCTTGCAACAATCTGGCTCGGCCTACCTTAGCAGGCCTTTGCGGCTTCTGCGGTGGTGGGTCAGGGGGTCTCTTGGACATGCCACGCTGCTGGTTGAAAGCTACCTGCGGTGGCTTGAGATCGGAGCAGGTGCATCGCCCAGAAGGAAATGAAGGTGGTCAGGAGTTTGACACCTGTCATGTTCCTCAGTACATTTCTGGTAACCCCTCGCTAGTATTTGTTGTTATTAAATAATTAATAAAGTGGCCTTTGTTAAATCCATATCGGTGTCTGTCTCTTTATTCTGACTGGGGGGGGGCAATGTTGAAGTATTCAGCTCACTGATCTTTCTCGAATACGATTGGCAGGCACAGGCTGTCAGTAGCGGACCAGGGACCAGGCTCCATAGGTTTCAGTTGTTATTGATAATGGTGGCAGCGGCTCCTAGTTGAAAGCCTAGTGGAAAAGCTCTGTCTTGCAGGCCCTCCGGAACTGTAAAAGATCCCGCAGGGCCCTGATCTCTTCTGGGAGCTCATTCCACCAGTATGGAGCCACTACCGAGAAAGCCCTGGCCCTGGTTGCAGCCAGCCTGGCGTCCTTGGGACCTGGGAGGGCCAATCGGTTTTGTGACCCTGACCATAGTGCTCTCTGGGGTATATATGGGGACTTGAGCTGTAGCAATGCTGATCACAGGCATGGACTTCCTTGTCACCTCTGCTTGTGCTACTGCTGTCTTCACCATTGGTGTAGGAGAAGGTGACAGGAAAGACTATGTATTGCTACTGGCCAGGTCCAACCCGGAGAGCCTCTCCAGCAACATGAGTGCTGTTTGGGGTTTGGTCCACTACTGGTAACCTGTGCCCCTCCAGGACAGCAGCCCACCAGGCACATTCCTGGTTAGTTAAATAGCTAGTCTGCTCCTATTAAGAAACATTGCTGACTGAAGCCTTTTCTACGTACTTCTTCTTCTACAGACCAGCTGCTTGCGGACTGAAGCCTTTTCTACGTACTTCTTCTACAGACCAGCTGCTTGTTATGGATTTCTGTTTTACTCACCATGCCAAATCTTGGCCCGCCCTCAGCAAGATTTCTCATTTTTTTCTCCTCCTTATTTCAGGCAAACTTGCTGTTTGCTCTGTTGCTAATTAGAGCAGCTGGCTTCAGCTGCCTGGTTGAAATCCCCAGAGAAATCACAAAAAGAGGGCAGCTTTAAGAATTTCTTCTTGCTGTCTCTGAGATTTAAAACGAAAGTTCGTGGCTTAATGAGAAAATTACTGGGCTCATTTTCACTGCAAGGACAAAAAGTAGCTCTGGGCAGAACTCTGCACTGGCTTTCAGTCTAGCAAGTTCACAACATCTGCTGGCAGTCATCAAGGGTACTATGTTCAGATTAGAGAATCCAAAGCCCTTTTTGGACATGCCAAGTAAGTAGAATTAATCTGCAGCTGGGGGAGGATGGTTGCCTATGCACATTCCTTGGAACATAGATATACAGCTTATACATACACAGGAGTACATACATAAGGATTTCTCCATGCAGTTAGGGACCCCCAAAAGCAGGATTCCTAATCAAATGGAGAAACCATGCGTGCATGGAGGTAGACTATATGCCTGTATTCCAATTGGTGCTTAAATTGGGTGTCACCCAAATCTCACAAGCATTCATTTTACCCACTTATAACATATGAAAGGGGCTTAAGTGTTTAGTATTATGCATGTGTGAATAGGGTTGCCAACTCCTATACATCTATATCCCCCATTTAGATTTTTGTTCCCCCCTGTGAAGAATGAACTGGAGAGTCTTTGTTTTCACACCAGTTTCTTTCCCTGCACCAAAATTTCCCATTAAACTTAATGGGTTGGATACCCTTTTCCACTGGTGAAAAGGAAGGAGGGGGTCCCCTCAGACCACTAAAAAAAACATGCCAGCTATTATGAGACTTGGCTGAATTAGGTGAGATTGCATTTTAAGTGAGATGCGTTTTCTTATCTCTTTTTTGCATCACTTGTATATAAATGGCAAATCAGGTATAAATCACATTAATTTATATTTATTTATTTATTTTTCACATTTATACCCCGCCCTCCCCGGAATAGCATCAAAAAAAGTGAAAGAATAATTAAGGACTGCAGCAAAAACTGAGGTGAATCCAAACTGACTGAGAACATGTGATTTTAAAAATTGAAAAGGTCATATCAGCTTATCCCTATCCATCTGTGTGGGAGTTTCCTACTCACGGACTAACCAAGCCCTTTACTTTTCTGACAACTGTCCCCAAATACAGGCTGTTATTTTCTTTTTCTTTTTTTTACACCCTGGCATCTCAGTGTGTGAACTGGACCTGTTGAAAGAGGTCACAGTGGAATTGCCCTGATGGTTACAACACAAATCTAGAGTTTTACTGTTTTAAAATACCATTCTTGCTAAGAAAAAGGAAAAGCTAGCTCTGTTTGCTTTTGGGGGAAGGGGGGTCTTTCTTTTAAAATACTGTTCTGAGAACAGCTTTCTGTTCAAAAACCAGAAAAGGTTACGTTTATGTAAAACTCAGTACAGGGTAATGGAGAGAAAAATACATGGCAGCTCTAGATGCATTATCAGTTGAAACACTGATCTTTCAAAGCCTTTAAGTATCTTGGTCTGTTGCCATGGTAATGTTACTTAACTCGGAGTGCTTGCGGTAAGAAAATGGTTGCAAATGCTCTGTATTCTCTTGATGCAGCTGCCGCTTAATTGCCACAAATGCTAAAGGGACCTTCGTGCTGAAATGTTTGTGCCAGTTGCGTTGAAACGTCACAGCTGCCTCTTCATTTTGAGTTTACCTTAGTTGTGGAATGCTCCACTTTAAGATGTAGACTTTTCCTCTTAGTTTTTATTTTTATTGACTTGCCTCCCTCGCTTGACGTCAGGCCTCCACAACTTGTGTCCCAACTGAATGCCAGGCAGAAGTTCCTTCCAAAGATCTCAGAAACAAAGAGGTGGGGCAGAATTGGTTGAACCTCATCCATTTTCATTGGAGGTAGATTCTTCTCTTGCCACTAGCCACATATTGGGTTGGATTCTGAGTATCATCAGTGGAAGACACAGATGTCTGCTATGTTCTCTCCCCATTCCCCCCTCCCAGCAGTCCTTAGCAGATTATTGGGGTCACAAAGGCGAATGTGATTTAAGTCTGCATGAGCAGAAGTGTAAAGTTGAGGTATTGGTGCTAGTCTGGTTTGGTTAGACCTGACTTGGAGTATCTGTGTTTGGCTGTGGGCACCAAAGTTCAGGAATGATCTCAATAAGCTGGAAGGAGTCCAGCGTAGAGCAACAAAGCTGGTGAGGGGTTCTGAGAAGCTGGAGGAGATGGGAATCTCTGGAGTAGAGATGCTTGTGAGGTGATATGATTGCCCCCTTCCGATACCTGAAAGGGATGCCATGCAGAGAATGGGGTAGATATGTTTTCAGTCCTAACAAATGTCAGGACTTGGACTAATGGATACAAATTACAGCAGGAGAGCTTTTGTCTAAATGTGAGAAAGAACTTCCTGATGGTGAGTTGTGTTTGACACTGGAACAGTCTCCCTGATGAGGTGATGGATTCTTCATCACTGGAAGTTATTAAGTATCAATAGGATATGCACTTGTCGGGGATATTATGGATGTCATTCCTGCATTGCTGGGGGTTGGACAAGATGACCCAGGTTGTTCCTTCTGACTCTGAGATTAAATAAACAGGAGTTTCATGGACTAATAGCTATGAAGGTTGGGGGGTTGAGATGGGGTGAAATTGCCCCTTCTCCCTCTTCCATCCAGCAGAATGGCACTGAGGGAACAAGGAGGTGAGGGTGATTTCATCCCTTTACCCTTACCCACTGCAGCCCCTGGATCCACATGGGTATTAGTGCACACATATCCTGCAACCCAAGAATGTGTTTTCTGGATGCTGGAAGGGAAGGCTGGTGGGAGGGGAACATGGCAAAAAATTCACGTTGTTGTTCTGCTGATGGTATTCAGGATCCAACCCAGGGGCTCAATTATCCCCCCCTCCCCTTCTTGCCTGGAACTGCAGTACCAAGGGAATGGCCATTTTTATTGCTTCTTTAGCTTCAGCTGTTGTTATTGCCACTGGTTTCAGTTCAGCTCACTTTCATCGCTGTTGTTGCTGCTTCTGTTGAGCTTTGATTCTACCAGAGTGGAGAAGGCTGGTTTCATCCAGTTCTGCTCCTGTCATAGTCCCATGCTGTGTAGCTATCTGTCCATTCAGGTCTTGTGATTCCTGGAGTAGCCCTTTGGGGGCCAAAAGAGACTCCTCCTCTCTCTTTCACCAATAGGAGTCAAACTTTTTTAATTTACGCCATTTAAACATCACTTACACATAATTGATACCAGGGGTCGTTTCGTAGAAAAAGAGCTAGGGGAACTCATTAGCATAACTCATTAGCATATGCCACACCCCCTGACATCACCGGAAGTGTGTCATAAGGCCACACCCACCACTCAGTTAGTCTTAGTCTTAAAGGTTAGTCTTAAAGGTGCTATTTGTTAGTTTTAAAGGTGCTATTTGAACTCTTGGTCTATTTTGCAGCAACAGACTAACACAGCTACCTCGGGGAAGCTCCTGGATGGGGCTGGGAGTCCTTGCGGAGGCCACGTGGAGTGGCCTCGGCCAGGCAGAGGGGGAGGACGCCAACTTACCCTCCTGCTTCTTCCTCCTTCTGCAACAGAATGAGGCTGGAAGCAGGGGGCGGCCGGAAGAAGGGGGCGGGGCTTCGTCGTGTGCCCTGCCCCCTGCACCTCACCCGGGGGAACTGCGATCCCCCGCGATCCCCCCCGAAATGACCTCTGATTGATACAAAACTATTGTTTAAAAAGAGCTAGCGTTTGATAGTGGTTAGAGCAGAGGTATCAAACTTATTTGTTATGAGGGCTAGAACTGACATAAATGTCACTTTGTCAGGCTTGGCCATGTGTGTCATAAAACATAGTGCCAAGTACTGGAGAGAGAAACTGTATAAAGGACAGCAGCTGGTAAGCTCCAAGTTGGTCTATCTTCACTACAAGGCTCCATGGGCTGGGGAGGGAGTGCAGAGGAAAACCCATATAGACGGACTGGAGAGGAAGCAGTGCTCCCATGCTGCTTGACTGAGATTATGTTGTTCTGCCGTGCTGAAGCCACAATGGAGTGGCTCTGCCCACTCCCCCAAGTACTCTTTTCCTTGCATCAGTTGCTTGCTGGCCACATAAGAGCCCTGGATGGGCCAGTTCTGGCCATCTGTTTGACACTTCTGGGTTAGAGTGTTGAACTAGTACCTGAGTCAACTGGGTTGCAATCCATATTATGTCACAGAAGTTCACTGGGTGATCTTGGATTGGTCACAGTCCCCCAGCCTAACCTACCCCACAAGTTCATTTATGTGAGGCTAAGGTGGTGGACTGGAGGAGAGAATGATGTAATAATCCACCCTGGGTCCTGATTACAGAAAAAAACAGGACATGTGCTCACTTTGGCAGAACATATACCTAAACTGGAATGATACAGTGAAGATTGGAGGAGAAAAGGGCATAAATAAAGACATAATGTCCAACATAAAAACAGACAGGAAGAAAGAGGCACAAAACAAAGATTCGTGGGTTTGCACTTCACAAGGGAAACACAAAAACAAAAGGGAAATATTTGTACTCAATGAGGCAGCTTTGAAATTGGATCTCATCCCTTCTGGCAAGCCACAATCAGGTTTGGTCCCATATGCCTCAAGCCTATGACACACAGTGGCTTTCTTTACAGGACTGGACCTTCTTTACAGTGGCACTGAGTTATGGAACTCTTTCCTAAAGGAAGTTCTCTTCCCTGATGGCATTTAGGCATTGAGCAAGGGTGGTGTGTTTTTCAGACAACAATTGAGGAGAGCAACTGTCTTCCCTTTCTATGTAGGTGATAGGGTGTGTTTGTGTGTGTGAGAGAGATGGTTTCATGGCTCCCTGTAAATCTTATTTTTTAAATCTTTGTTGGGGGGGGAGGTGAGCATTTGAGCACCACAACCCTAGAGTCGGATTCGACTGGCTTTCGAGCAAGGGAACATTTACCTTTACCTTTATGTGTATGGAAGTCATAGTGACTTCTGGTGACACCTATTGGGGCTAAGATGTTTCAGACAGATGGCTTGATAACCTGCCTCTGTGTTCTGGCCCTGGTATTTCAAGGAGGTCTCCCATCCAAGTACTTGCCAGGATCAGCCCTGCTTAGCTTCTGAGAGCTGACAAGATCAGGCTTGCCTGGGCTACCCAGGTCATGGCCCTGCAAGTCTAATTTTTATACTGCTTTGCTTCTTCTGTTTGGGATTTTAAAGCTTATATTAAACATTTAATGCATTCTCTTAAAAAGGGATACAGATGTTTTATTAACAGAAAACACATGGCTCATGGGCTATGTTGGGTTTCAGGAGTTTTGTGTGTGAGTTTCTGAGAGCTGACAAGATCAGACACTTTATGACTTTAAAAAAATCTGTATAAATTCATTCACCTGCCTGTCTATGGTGAGTACAAAGAATATTTTCAGGAAACCAGAGCTGCAGCAGAAAACATTTGATACACAAATAGCAGGTGAATAGTAAGTTATAGAGACCCTAACTTTATTAAATACGACCTGCAGTTTTGATTTAATCTGGCAGAATCCACATGCCAGTCCATAAGAAGCATAATTGCTATTCTAATTTTTTTTAAAAAAATCCTGCTTTTTAAAAAAATTGGCTGGTTTCAGACAAGAAATGACAGTCACTTTCTGTTTGTTTATAGGCATTCACAAAGAAATCTAACTTGGTAAACACAACAAAAATGGAATGATTGATTTAAAATATTAAATTATTTTTATGATGATGAGCATCATTTGCATAATTTGTTTCCCCTCTTTGCTTTCAATTAAATTAAGCAGCAGGCTCTTCTGACTACTGTGGAATGCCCCTGGAAACAAACTCCTTCAAAATAATGTTACATTTGAATATCACAGCAATGTTTCTTGATTCATTTGCAAAATAGCCAGAAGGTGAATAGAAACAATTAGTACCATATTCTGCAACTTATCTAAGATGGTAGAAGCACAATTTATACCTTCCTCAATGAGTAAATTACCTAACTTCACACTCCTTGCTAAATCTGATTCCCTCGTGAGTACTTTTTGAATTAAACAGGATTTTCCAAATCATTCCTTTAGCAACTATAATCATTGGAGCAAAAGAGTAACACACACACACATACAAACCACCAGCTAGAACACTGAGCAGGAAATGTCCATTGTGATGTAACTATTAGAATGTTAGACTAAGATATGGGAAATCCAGATTTGAATTCCTATTCTGCCTTGAAACTTGATGGGTAGCTTTCAGCTAGATCCTCTTAGTCTAACCTGCATCACAGGGTTGTAGTGAGAACAAAATGGAGTAGAGGAGAATTAGGTATGCCCATATGAACCCAACTGGGTTTTTTTAAAACAATATATTTATTTGAGTTTATAATGTAAGCCTATATCATACATACAAACCAAATCTTCAACAAGACTACATACAAGATCCTATGACAATGCCTTTCCTTTCCAGCAACACAGAATAACAAACAAATCAGGCAAAAAACACATACGTATTTTGATCTTATCTTCAACCTTAATATCAAATCTGTGTTGAATAAAAACTTCTATTACTATTTCCTTTAAGGTTTATATACTACCTTTTCAGAACTACGCTGCAAAATTCATATCAGCAATATAGAACCTTCATACTGCCTTATTATATTTCTCTTTATCTTCACCTTACACAGATCTAACCCTTATCCATCCTCCAGTAGTCTGCTAACTCTTTGTTTCCAGTATGGGAACAGGGTTTAATATTCTATTTTTAATTCATTTTCTTCTATTACCCTTTTTACTTTTCAATCAATCTTTTCACCCTTTAAATTAATTAAACACTTCGTTGGAACCTTTATATCAAATTTAACTAACAAGTTTGCTCTCCTATTTTTAAACCTGAGTTTTACATTTATCTGCACCAATATCCTTCAGTTACAGTCTGCCCGGGCTTTACCTATCTTTATTCGACCCAAAATTGATCTACATCCACCATACACATTCTAAGCTGTTATCAAAATTAATTAAGACCTACTTACATCACCACATAACTTTCTAATACCACTAAACGCAATTAAATAGTTACCAACACCATAATCAATCTCTCTTATTATATTAACAATTATTCCATTAAACTGCCAATTCATTATTTTTTGTTATAATTGATCTTAGAGCCTTTTAAGTATTTTACTTTTGCTGTCAATTTGTTAATAACCTTTATATTAATTTTTCACTTTAAAAAATCCTATTATTGCTCAAAATCACATTAGATCATTATCCAAATTAATTAATATTCAGCCATAATATTCTAACAAATTCAAACATAAATAGGTGACTTTAAACAATTCAGCATCCCTAATATTTCCATCATCCTTTATCTTTATGTTGTACATAATAAAGCTTTCCTAATCACACCTGGTCCTAATCTTTCCTAATCACACCACTAATTTGCTACAAATAAATAAATAAATAAGT
>NW_015165279.1:29851-111739 GCF_001447785.1 Gekko japonicus
CTTACTATTTCAATTGGCAAGTATTGGGTTTCTACATTGTCCTTCACTTGTATAGTCCCCAGATTTTCTTCCTTAAAATAAGCACTGTTCTCCTTTTGCCAATCATCTGGAATCTCCTTCACAATGGGTTGCTCCTGCTCTTCCGCCTTTTCAGTTTCTATCTGTGTGTTATGGGGTTTTTTCAACAATCTCGCACACACTTCTTCGCATCCTTTTTGAACCGCCTCTTTCAAAACTCTAAGAAACTGCTCAACAGTCATCTCACCCACTTCCATATTCTCGTCAATCTCCTCCTCCATTCTCATCACGCACGCCATTTCAAGCAAGCTCTCCAAGTCAATTTATTCAAGTTCCAACCACAGTGTTCTCATTATTCTACAGTCTTTTTGCCAACCATTATCCTTTTTGCAGGTCCTTGCCGATAAACAAATCCAGCACAATACAAAAACGCCAACAGAAAGTCCTTCTCTTCCCCATGCAAAATACCAACACATAATTAAGTCCCATATGTCTCCCGGCTGCTATCATTCTCGGATCTGGACATTTTTGTTTGGGGATTTTTCCATTTTTCTTCTCCACTTAGCACTTCAAAGTAGGTTTACTCACACTTTCCTTTGCTTCTTTTGTGTTACTGCAGTTATTTTCAATTTTGAATCTCTGCATAGTTAAAAAAAATGGATGGCTGCGTCTAAACAGAACATGGCAGCCATGTTCTATCCCGCCGATCGCTCCTGCTTCGGGGCAGTTTTGGACACCCCACTGCATTGCCAATTATGGGAGGGGCAAAAAAGCCCCTGCTCCAGCTCTCTCTCCGGGAGGACTGGTCAAGTTCTTCCGACAGTTGGGAGACTCGAAAAGGAACGAAAGAGGGTCGGGCGTACTGGAAGTTCTCCCGCACCACGGTGCTTCTCATCGAACCCAACTGGGTTTGTGAGGTTCGTGACTGAAACATCTGAGCCATGGGGGCAGCCTGCTCTCACAGCTCAGTTGTTTTGAACTCTAAACAGCTGAGCCATGGGAGCAGACTGGCCCTGTGGCTCAGATGTTTAAATCAGAAACAACTGAGCCATGGGGGGCAGCCTGCTCCCATGGCTCAGCTATTTAAAGGGGCTTTCTTGGGCAGCCAGCCCCAGGCTCAGAGCCATTTAGCCACGGGGGGGCAGCCTGCTCCCATGGCTCAGCTATTTAAAGGGGCTTTCTTGGGTAGCCAGCCCCAGGCTCAGAGCCATTTAAATCATTGCTTTCTGCTCCCTGCAGCTTTTCAGGGGGAGATGAAAGCAGTGGTTTGAATGGCTCCCAACCATTTAAACCAAACAGCTGAGTGGTGGGGAACTCCCTGCCACTCAGCTGTTTTTTATGAAGAGCAGAAACTAGGGGTTTAAACCCTTGCTTTCTGGTCTTCATGAACCATCATGAATTGCATCAACATTCATGAAAGTTCATGGTGGTTCTTCACTTTACAAATATTGCTTCACAAACTACAAACCAGCCAAAATTCATGATGAACTTTTGTTTGTCAGCCAGCTTGTGCCTATCCCTATTCTGAAACACTTCATAAACCTGACCTCCATCACCCTTTCAACTTAAGAACATAAGAAGATCCCTGTGTGATCAGACCTGTGGCCCATCAAGTCCAGCATCCTGCCTCACACTGTGGCCAACCAGCTACAATCATTATGTCTATCTCTGTCTGCTCTGCTGAGTTCATTAATGGCTGTTGATGGGTCCTACCAAGGCTTCTGAACAGCTGCAAAGCTGCCCAGCTTGGCATTTGAGTCAAGCTATGGACAGTAGCCCATCCCTATTCTGAAACACTTCATAAACCTGATCTCCACCACCCTTTCAACTTAAGAACATAAGAAGATCCCTGTGTAATCAGACCTGTGGCCCATCAAGTCCAGCATCCTGCCTCACACTGTGGCCAACCAGCTACAATCATTGTGTCTATCTCTGTCTGTTCTGCTAAGTTCATTAATGGCTGTTGATGGGCCCTACCAAGGCTTCTGAACAGCTGCAAAGCTGCCCAACTTGGCATTTGAGTCAAGCTGTGGACAGTAGCGCTGAGGCTAACTGGCTCAATAAGCTACTGGTGCATAGGATGTGGTGTTCAAAGAAGTAAATTTGTTCAGCAAGCATGTTTGCTGTGAAGTAGGCCTCATAATTACCTCCATATTACAAGCTTGCTGTGTCTACACTCATTAAAGTTATTTAATAGCTTTGCTCTGTTCCTCAGGATTAATTCTAACCATCTATTTTTTCTACTGTAACACGATTCTAATCTATACTAGAGTGATACTCCTTATGTTTTATTTATCTATCAGAATAAATTCTTTTGAAGGGTCCTTATCAAAACTCATGGAACAGGCCAGAGAAATAATTTCTAACGAGTCCTTGTTATCTACTGGTTTATTAAGATTTTCAGAGAATTAATCCTGTGCTTAACAATGTTTGATCACACTGCTAGTCACCTTTACAAGTGGAGATTCCTTTTTTCTCTGCTACAAAGACTCCTTGGCTCCAGTGATAGTCTTGCCCTGTGTATACATCTTAAACGATTTCACACACACTACAGAAAACGCTGCGTGCTTCTCATTTAGAAAACAGTCCATAATTAAAGTGATTGATGTCTCTCATACTTGGTCTGCAAGTGAATCCTTTGCAACCCTTAGGCTATGATGTCTCAGTTTGATTTGAATTTTGTTTGTAATGCTGTGGGTATATAATCTTCTTCATTCAGGCTGCTACTGAAAGTTGACTCTACATAGTTTCCACTTTACATGTGCAAAGCCTTTGGTGACTTCCCTGGCATTGCAAATTGATTATGGAATGTGTTTGTGGTTTGCTTTTCAAGCTGCAGTTGTTGGCTTCCATATTATACTGTCACTTTTAAAAAATGAACTTGTTGTCTATTCCTGCTGTTAGGACTTAGGCTCTGTCCCATTCCTAGGCAATGGCTGCTGCCATCCATCCAAAGACTCAGGTAGGGTTTAGGCAACCGTCCTTGGCACAAGTGGGTTGCTTTCTGCCATGTGATGGTGGCCCAACCAGCCAGTCTCAGGTTGTAGCTAGAGGCTGAAGCCTCACTTGGATGGGCAGCCACTGGTGTTCCCACCACACTGGGGTACCTGTTGGGCTCTCCCCCCATTCAGGACTAGAGCATAGATCTTACCTCTGTCCCAGACACTTCGGTAAACTGGGGACTGTGTTTCTGCTCCAGTTCCAGTATACTGTTTATACCGTAGTCCTCTCCAAGGCCCAACATTTCTTCTAAGACGTTTGCCTATCAGACCTATCAGTGGATGGACACAGATGACCATTCACTGGTAACTTGTGTGTGTGTTATGTGCTACTTCAAACTTATTCAGACACAATAGTTACTGAGTACAAGATTCTGAATAGCAAAGAAAGGATTAGTGTCCTGTGTAGGAGCTTTCCAGAGGTATCAGAGAGAATGTTGTTGAAAACAGTGAACAAGATGGACCTTTGGGGCAATTAAAAAGGCAATTCTTATGTCGACAGTGGAGCCCAGAGGAACCATTTATGTGGAAGCAAGTCTCATTGATTTTAATACTTCCTTCTTTTTATGCTCATGATCAGGTCTCTGTTTTATTAACATGAAGCAATTTTACAGTAACAGAGGATAAGAGCCAACATGCACAATAAATCAACAATGCTTTGTTAAAACAATTCAATATTGCTGAGTCCTGCAATGAAAAAAAAATGTAGATAATAAATTTTCCAAATGGGAGGTAAAGAATACATCCATTCTCCATTATATCCTGAAAATATGACATTTGTATTTAGTACAGAAGGCTCTATTATTATCCACACTCCTGCAACACCGGAGTAATTGTCTAGATTTATGATTAAATCCAATAATTGTTTTTAAGCTCCATTTTATGTTGATCATCCATTACTTTCCATCCCTTCATTATCTGATCATTGTTAGGCATGAAAAAAGGAAGAGATTTAATCCTTTGTATAGATGTTGATTCATTTGGAAGATGCTCTGCTAAAGAATCAGACTGTAATTCAGAAGAGGTAGCTAAGTTTTTCCAGGGTGGTTTTCTTTCTTTCTTTTTCTTTTTTTGAGAGTTCCTCCATCCAGTTTAAAATGTCACTGACTAACAGAGGATGTACTAGGGTGGTTTTCTTTCTTTTTTGAGAGTTCCTCCATCCAGTTTAAAATGTCACTGACTAACAGAGGACTTACTAGAAATACTGAACTTTTCAAAACAGAACACAGAACTAGGTCTATATCTTCATTCCCTTCCAAATTTCCTAGATGGCTTGTCTGAGCAAGATTTTCCAAATTCAGCAAGAAATTTTGGAGCTGAATTCTGTCTTGTGTGCAGGATCCATGAACAGATATCCTGATGTATTTTTTAATGTAAGGTACTCTCAAGAGTCTTCTCCAGCAGTATTTTTTAATATTAGAAAGTGCATGTGAGAGGGCCCAATAGGGATTAGGACCATTGCTAGAGAGGTCTATTTTTATTCTTTCTTTCTGTGTCATTTCCTGATAGAAACTGCCTACTCTAGTTGCTATTAGCTATGATAAGACATACTAAAGAGACACATTATACCTATGCTTTCTCTCATTGGATTAACAGCAGCTCAGGAGGCTTTGGGGAAATGATCTGCGTTTAAAACATGTTCATAAATCTGATGACTTTCCCAGATAACATGATCAACATTAAGTTTAGGTGAAACTTTGTTTACTTGGTGGGACATAGGGCTGTCTTACACTGACAACTTGATGATCCAACATCTCCTCTCACTATCAGGGGCTCTCCAAACTTTTAGGAAGGGACCTTTCCTAGCTATCACATCTGAGGCTGCTTTACCCAGAAGATCCCGTGGAGAAGCTGTGGCTCTGTGATAGAGCACTTGCTTTTTCTGCAGAAAGATACAGGTTCCAGCCCTGGCATCTCCAGTTACAAAGAATCCAGGAAAGCCTCTGCCAATCAGAGTAGGTGACAATGACCTGGATTGACCAATGATCTGACTCAGCAGAAGGCAGCTTCCTTTGTTCATTGAATCTGGAACTTAATGCAAAGCATGCAGTCTACTGCTGAGCTTTAGTTCCAAGCAACATTCTCCAAGGCTCTGTATCAGTGCTATTGAAGATCTTTATATCTAATAAAAACCTCACTGCAGTCCAGTATGCTGTGACAAAAATGCAAATTTGATGATAGGAAAAAAAGGGATTGAAAATAAAATTACTTGGGATACACAAATATATGGCTGGAAAAAAGGATGACTGCAGATTTTTTACTGCATGGTGGGAAGCAACCATTGCAGACACTGGAACTCTTGAATTGAGGCAGTTCATAAAATTCATTAACATACCTAATTATTTACTTTATTATTTCATTTATAGCTCACCTTTTTCTTCAGTGAGGACCTGTGATGGACTGTCAATGGTTAATGGATTACAGAGTCTGAGAACAAAGTTTGAGTCTTCTGCAAGACAGGCTGATCAAACAGAATTCTGTTGGGAGAGTCAGTTAAGGAATTGTTGTTGTTGCTATTGTATGGCATTGTGTGTAGTGTAGTCAGGAGATCCTAAGATTGTCTGGCAGCCAGAAGTTCTTGTTTTTTTAGTGTTATGCACCACTAGGTGGTGAACTAGACATGTTTTCTTTTAAGGCAAGAGATGTTTCAGAGGTGGCTTGCCATTTCTTGCCTCTGCATCATGACCCTCATATTCACTGGAGGTCACCCTTCCAAATATTAGTCATGACCGACCCTGCTTAGCTTCTGAGATCTGATGAGATTGGGCTAGCCTGGGCTATCCAGGTAATGGCAGTTAACGAATGACAGTTGGGAACTGACAGTTGAATAAGAGACAGTTAAGCACTGGGTGTGGACTGGGAAGGAGGCTAAGAGAGTGAGAGGATCAAGGAGGATCCTCATTCATGCCAAAAACGGAAAAAACTTCTAGTAAAGAGAAGTGATCCCAGCCCAGTAAAGAAGGAAAATAACTTCTAGTACAGACAAGTGATTCTTGTACAGTCAAAGAAGGGGAATAGCTCTTAAAGAAAGGAGTGATCCCTGGTTTGTGTAAAAAGAAGGAAACTGGAACTTGGTTCTATGTTAATGCCTGCGAAACCTTATGTATCAGTGAAGCTCAGAAACCTAAGCTTGAGTATTTAAGCAGTAACTGAAAAGAAAGCCTCACTCCTCAATGTTTTAAAGACCTTTTTGAATAGCAGAAACACTTGTTGACAACAAATTATCCAGTGTTTGTGTGAATACAGTTACCTCAGTTTTATTATCTATTCACCTCATACATCCTACACCTGATTCTACCTGACCTTTTCTCCTCCAAATTTAATAAAATATTTTGCTCATTTGAAACTTTCAAAAGCTTCTAATGTGCCACTTCAAAAGCAGAATATAAGAAAGAGATTTTGTCTCTTTCCTCAGTTCCCTGGACTGGGCCAGCATCTATATATATCTGTAACTATATTAAAGTGATTGGGTGGGACAGACAAATAAGAAAATAGATAAAAGGGTTGCTCGGCATGAAAGAAGACAAAAGGGAAAATCTTGCATGTGAGGGAGGGAAGAAGGTGAGATCACCATAGGACCCAAACTGACTTATATTGTTCTCTTCTCTCCATAATATGGAATAGTGTACCATAAAACCATGATATCACTGCCTTAGTTACATATTGTTCTACTTTTTACTCAACCATTACTGCCTTTCAACTCCTTCCTTTTCTTTTTTGTTTTTTCCCCAGCCCTTACTTGCTGCCTCTTGATACTGTTCCTGTCCATTGTTGATACAATTGCTAACTCCTGCTTGGGAATATTGCTGGCTATCTGGGGATGGAGCCTGGGGAGGGTGGGGTTTGGGGAGGAGAGGGAACTCAGCAGGGATTTGATGCCATAGAGCTTGCTATCTAAAGCAGCCATGTTGTCCAGGGGAATTGATCTCTGGTCATCTGGAGACCAGTTGTAATTCTGGGAGATCTCTAGTACCAACCTGGAGGCTGTCAACCCTACTTATTGAATTTCAATGTATGACCTACACTCAGCTTTCTTGTTTCTAGCAAGAAGAAGAAGAAGAAGAAGAGGAAGAAGAAGAGAAGAGATTGGATTTATACCCTGCCCTTCACTTGGAGTCTCAGAGCGGCTTACAAACTCCATTCCGAAGAAGAAGAAGAAGAAGAAGACAGCCCTATGTCCCATCCAGGAGGAGGAGGAGGAGGAGGAGGAGGAGACTGGATTTATACTCCGCCCTTCACTTGGAGTTTCAGAGCAGCTTACAAACTCCTTTCCCTTCCCCTCCCCACGACAGATACCCTGTGAGGTGGGTGGGGCTGAGAGAACTGTGACACAGACTACTCTTTCAGGAACAGCTGTGCCAGAGCTTGTGACTGACCCAAGGTCACATCAGCAGGTGCAAGTGGAGCAGTGGGGAATCAAACTAGGTTCTCCCAGATTAGATTCCGCACACTTAACCACTACACCAAACTGGATCTTGGCTGGCTTAATCTTTATGCACACCTAACCTCAATGCATATTTTTGAGATCTGTTGCCATACAAGTATGTCTTCAGCAGTGGTGTTTTACTCATATTCTGAATTCATGCCCGTAGCAGATGAAACTATCTCAGCATTTATTATTTAAAGAAAATAGGATAGAGGAGCCATTAGTGAGCACACCTTTGTAAAACTCAGGCTATTCAAAGAATGGAATGATGCTTGAATATTTTGGCAGGACTCCCCCCCCCTTCTCTAGCTTAGTTCAATGCAAGGAAGTACTTCTTCATACAGTGCACAGCTACCATGGGATTTGCTGGCATTTTGCTGAGGAGCTAACAGTGTGTGGGTGGATGAGTAGGTGTATCTGTTGTTTTCATGCTCTGCCTGCAGGTTTCTTGGAAGCATCTGGTTGGCTACTGTTGGAAACAGGATGCAGAACTGGAGGCAACCTTGATCTGCTCCGGCAAGGCTCTTCTTAAACATCTCGGGTTTAATTAAACAAGAATGGTGATTTTTCTGATAGATAGAATATCATAAGAACTTGGCCTTCTAAGAAGATAAGATAGACACCAAGATGGATTTTTAAAAAATATATATACATTCCTCCAAAATGTCAGCTTTGGGTAGATTAAGTTGACATGTGAAGGGACAAGGCTACATTCCATTTATTCTGGTCTCACAAAGCACTAGAAATCTCCCTGTGTGCCTTGGAAGAAGAAGGATTACCATAAATGAGAAAGTTTTGTGAAGAGGTGGAATGGAAAATCTGGAAAGCACATTATGACACCCCCCCCATCCTCTTCTCTCCCTCACAGGCAAGATTTTCCCTCCCTTTTTCTTTCCCTGTCTGACTGAGCTGCCCTAGTAATGGGTTTTCTTCTTTCCTGAAGTACGCTGGCTATCACACCCTGTCACAGTATAATATTTTGGCTGTTCACTCAGCCCAGGAACCTGAGGGAAGGATTGGGAGCCCCCTTTAACTTAAATGGCACTCAAGATGTTTTTATATTCCAAATTAACAGAATATTTTATTCAAGATAGAGGGTGAAATCAGGTGTAAAATTTCTGAGGTAAAATCAGTACATGCACAGACTTTAGTTCTTATATTTCAGGTTAATGAGAAGTTCTTAAGCTTTTCACGGTGACTTAAATCTTTATGTTGAGAGGTTTTTGTTCCAGTGTTTCCCCCAAAAACTCCCGCACACTTTCTTTGAGTGTTCTCTGACTATGCTGCTTTCCAGCACCTGAACCCCTTCTCTTGATACACCAGCACTCGTCTTGAATTTTTAATTGACTCTTAAGGTCTCCAAAGGCAGTTTCTAACCACACCAGACCAAGGATCTCTGCACTCGTCAGAGCTAACTCACTGTTTGAGTGGGTAGGGAAATTCTTCTCTCTCTAGAAGATCTATCCCCTTTCCTTGACCCATCTGGGAGTCTCCATCTACCTACCCACTAGTCCTTGCCAAATTTCCCCAATTCATCTTTACTCACTTTTTAAAACTCATGTTGTAAGTATATTGTTTCTCACTGTTCTTCTTTCCTTACACATCTCATAGTACTTAAACAAAAGCTTGTGGGAGGGCCTGTGTCTCTAGCTTTGTTTTCTATACTGTATTGAATTTCTATGTTTTTTAGATTTTTATTCATGATCACTACCTACTATATACTACACACAGTTATTTATTATCACTACATATTATCCTTCCTCTAAGGGGTTATTCCATTTTATGTTTTATATACCATGACTGGCCCAAGGTCACCTAGTAAGCTTTGTGACTGAGATGGTTTTTAAACCATGCCTCCCTGATCCAAGCCCAATACTCCTGCCATTTCATCACTCTGGACCAGTAGTAATATTGAGGCAAACGTACTACTTTCCGCAGCAGCAATCACTCATCAGCTGAGTATTAGATGTCCTCACCTCATTATCATCATCTGAGTTAAATCTCTCTGAATAATGCATTCTTTTTATGGGAACAAAATTCAGCATGAGGAAGATGACACAGAAATTAAAACTCACAGGTTAGTTGCTTACAAGGGAGAAGCAAAATTGAAATGAGGATATTTGACTTGAACCAGCAACACAGCATACAATGTCATGGTATCTCAAATGAGTGGGATACTAGCCATGGTGACTGAGGTGAACCTCCAAATTCAGAGGCACTAAGCTACTGAATCCCAGAGCCAGGAGCAACATCGGGGAAGGTCTCAGCCTCTATGCCCTATTGTTGGTTGTCCAGAGGAACTGGTTGGCCACTGTGTGAGACCGGATGCTGGACTAGATGGACCATTGGTCTGATCCAGCAGGGCTCTTCTTATGTTAAAACAGCAAGTCAACAATCAGCAGGAAAAAAAAATAGTAAAAACTGTAAGACCTGAAAGCAGTCAAGTGGCAGAAGAAATGCTAACCTTAAATCTTGCCAAACCCCCCAGGAAAATAAGATTGTCTTCTTTTGATGTCTGAAAATTAAAAGAGAAAATGCCATGTGAACAGACATTGGCAAGGCTAATCAGGGCCACCCTAATCATCTAGATGACCTAGGTGACCACCTAGGACACCAGGCTTTAAGGACCACCAAGTCAGACAGAAGAGATCCCCCCCTTTAAATATATACTAATACATCATTTGTTATAAAAGGATGTATCATTTTTCTGTATGTTGAATGGAGGGGGAGTGACAGTCATAATTTATTTTATTGGATTTTAACAATCCTCCCCCATCAGAGCAGGGCTCAGGGCTGTGTACAGCATGATAATTCATACAATCCAGGTTTAAAAATATAAAAAACCAGTAAAACACAGTGATTAACCTAAAAGATGGTATTAAAACTGAGCTGGGTTTAAAGGCACACTATTAAGAGCCAGGCGTTGGCATCCCAAACCTGAGTCTCCACACCCCATCCACAACCTCCATCTTAGAAGGATTTAGTCTCAGCAGGCTCTGTTTCAACCATCCCACTACAGCCTCTAGTCCCTCAGCCAAATTTACTGGGGTGGTATCTGGCCGGCCGCCCATCAGGAAGTAAAGCTTGGTGTCCTCAGCATGACATCCCAGTCTGAAACTCCACACCAGTTAAGTGAGGGGGTGCATTCAGATGTTAAATAACATTGGGGAGAGGATTGCCCCTTGGGGAACCCCACATACCAAGGGATACCTAGGTGACACCCTCTCTCCCAGCGCCACCCTCTGTCCCCAACTTGGAGAAATGAGGTAAGGCACTGCAAAGCTGTCCTACAGATTCTGATATCGGCGAGGTGGTGGGTCAGAAGATCATGATCGACCATGTTGAATGCTGCTGTAAGATCCAGTGGTAACAGCAGTGCCAACCCACCCTGGTACAGCTGCCTGCAGAGCTCATCTGTGAGGGCAACCAGTGCTGTCGCTGTCCTGTGGCAGAAATTGGACTGGAATGGGTCCAGGACCAGTGTATCATCCAGGAAGCTCTGGAGCTGCTCTGCAACCATTCTATCAACTACCTTTCCCAGAAATTAGAGATCTGAAACTGGGCAGTAATTGGAAGGCTCCAAAGGATCCAAGGTTGGCTTCATTAAGAGCAGTACGACCACAGCCTCCTTCAGTCCCTCAATCACCTGGGTCACCCAAAATCCTTGGTCCAGCTTTGACCACAACAGATGAGACCAAGTCCCCAGTAGCTGCCTACCTGACCATTCACAGCAGGAGAATTTTTCAGCAGGTTCATATGGAAGTAGGTCAGGTGGTCCTTCACATTCTGTGATCCCAATTAAAATTGTTGCCTCAGATTCAGAATGTTAGTGTCCTGTCACCTAAATGATTTCCTGTCTTATAACTGATGGCTTTAATCAACACAGAGAGCCTGTGATATTCTCCTCCCATCAACCCCCCATCAGAAAAGATAGGATACCAATAGTTCATGATGCCGAACTGTAGATAAAGCTGTAGGGACCAGGATAATTAATCTACCAACAGTTTAAGTGTCCTAACACATGGTTGAACCTGTTGGTTTAACAACCATTTGCAGCTTTTTCAAAAGCAATATTGTCTCATGCCAGATGGACTATGAGGTGTGAATTTTTTTCTTGTTTAAAAAAATTGCTTGTAACACCTTATTCCACCAAGAGCTAAATATCATAAACTAGAGCTAAAAAATGAATTAGGTGGAGTCAGCTTTGAAAATGGAAGGAAACTATTAGATTGAAGGTTACATCTGTGGGTGACATGATCCATAATAAATCATAGTTTCAGAATGGTAATAAGGCCACTAGAGAGAGAATTTGATTGAAAAATATAATTATGTTGACAGTTTCATAATGCTGCTTGGTTGGGTATGTGTTAGGGAGAGATGAGAAAGCCAACTTCAGAAAGGATTTGTTTTGGGCTAGGAAGGTCACAGGATATGCTTTCCCCCAATTTTATAGACTCCAACATACTGTAAAACGAAAACAGAATTTCAGAACTGCCTTAAGCTGCTTAAAACTGGAGACAGGAGTGGACAGTAATTCAGAAGGGTCCCCCCCCCCCAGCATTCAGTGATTTGGTAGAACATTGAAGTGAAGGAACCATTGGTCCCGATACACTGGGGGACAAGACAGAAGTTTATCAGATTATGGATCATATCAAGAGAATGGAGACAGAGAGATATTTCTCCCTCTCGCATGATTATGGAATTTAGTTTGATTCAAGTGAGACAAAATGAATGTCCATACAATACATAATTTAGGCCCCTGTCACACGGGCCAGATATCGCGGGGGGGAGGCATGGCAAATTGCCCCGGTGCAGTTTGATCCGCAATTATATGATCAGATACGCCGGCGGCACACCACGGGTCCTTCCCTCGGCGTGGGTGTGTAAACAAGGGGCCAGAGGGGAAAGCCGCGCGCCAGCATGATCACACTGCAGGCATCTGGAGGCAGCCCGTGGCAAACCGTTTGCCAGTACTTTGGAGGTACTACATTTTTATCGCGCGTTTTTGGCGGTAAGCCATGGGTTGGCCATGGGTGCACTCCACTTCCCAGATGTTGGGGTGTGATCGTGCACAGTTAATCCACCCACCACCTGTGGCTCTCCCGCGGCAAATTCACCGTGTGAACGGGGCCTTACTTAGGAAAACTGCACTGGGAGGGGTTGTTATTTCCCTGATTTTGTTGCCCCACATGGAATCGATGCTCCCTCTAAGCCGTAGAGTCCTGTGAGCAAAAATTCTACTCTGTGAGCTACTGGCATTAAAGTTGTGAGCAAATGATTTGGCTACTGCATAAATTAGTTTGCTCTGGAGCCATCCTTCCTGAGCTAAGACAAAAATGTGTGAGCCAGAGGCTAAAAAACTGTGAGCTAGCTCACACTAACTCAGCTTAGAGGGAACACTGCATGGAATATCTGTGCACTCTTTAAAACTTGTAATATTTAGTTTGGCCCTAAGTCTTCAAGTGCTGAATGGACACATTTTGTTTGTAGTGCACAGACATAAACACACATGCAGTACAATGTGCCGTACAATGCACAGCCGGCCATTAAAACCCTCAAATATATTATAAGCCACTAATAACACATAGTAAGACAACGACAGAGATCAACAACAGTCAGTGTTGTATACTTGGGAGAGGGGGCTCTGACAGTGCTTGTGGGTATGAAAACTGGGGTGTTACAAGCATTTTCCTCATTTTATTGGTAAACTGTTGAAGGATCACAGATTTCTTGTTTGCTTAAGAATTTTCAGCTAGGAGAGAAAGCAACTATATATAAAGACCTCCTTCCCACCTACTTTTATTGACTTGGTATTTTTAGAATCGTAATTTTTGAAAATTTGCTTTTTTCTTCTTGTTGTTCATTATAGAAATGAAACAAGTCCTTGAAATAAGAAGCGGCTGACATGAAAGTATGATTATTATGTCTCTGAATGAACACTTGCACATGTACACTTTTATTTGTAGACTTTTCATTTATCCCAGTGATTTGTCACAATCACTCTTATGGAGTTGTCTTAATTTTGGGGGGTAATGTGGTACTTTGATATTCTATCTTTTTTTAAAAAAACGGTGGGTACCATAAATGTTTTTTAGCTATTGTTAAAAGAGGCGTTTTGTTCCCAATTTGTATAAGGCCCATTCTGCCATCTCCCCAAGACTCTTCCTTGTAAAGTATGAGATCGGGTGACATTGCTTGGCAACTATTTTTCCAAGTTCCAAATACCCATATTTGTGCTAAAAACAGATGCATGGAAAAACCCCACATGTGTATCCTGAAATATACTTGCTGCAGCATGAACCACTCAGAGATTTAATTTTTAACATCAAAATGAGTTCTTAATCTGCTCAAGTAATCTGCTCCCTATAATATACTGACCTTGCAGATGAGTGTAAAAGCTTTTGCTTAAAATCCAGGTAAATTATATCCCTCGTCCTTCATAGTCATAATCCCTTATTTCTAAATCTCTGCTGATTATCCCTTACTGCGCTGTCACAGACATCCACCTTCTTCAATCTCTGGTTAAATACCTTGTATTTTCTCCCCTGCTGAAGTCACAATTTATAATTTTCATAGGTATCCCATATCTTAACACAAAAAATACTGGCATTGAGCTACCAGCCCTTCCTTCCTTCCTTCCTTCTGTCAGCAAGCTGCCATTTTTTTTTCTGTTCAATTTTGTTTTTCTTGAAAACGTGGATTTATTCTCGATGCTTGGGGATCCAACACCTTCCTTCCTTCAATACACCACAAAACAAGTTTTTTAAAAAATTATAAAAAACACAAATATGAATTAGGGGAGGGGCTGTAGCTCAGTGTTAGAATTTATACTTTATATGCAAAAAGACTTAGGGCCACACCCAGGTTAATTTTTCAGGTACATTTCCAGTGAAAAGAAGAAGTAGTAGTAGAAGAAGAAGAGATTGGGTTTATACCCCGCCCTTCACTACCCAAAGGTGTCTCAGAGTCGCTTACAAACTCCTTTCCCTTCCCCTCCCCACAACAGACACCCTGTGAGGTAGGTGAGGCTGAGAGAACTCTTGACAGAAACTGCTCTTTTTCAAAAACAGCTTTTATCAGCTTGCCCAAGGTCATCCAGCCAGGTGCAAGTGGAGGAGTGGGGAATCAAACCCGGTTCTCCCAGATAAGAGTCCGTGCACTTAACCACTACACCAAACTGGTGTCAAATGGTATGGTTAGGTAACTTATCTGCTTATTTTATTGAAGTAGGGAGAATTTCTGGCTTAGACACCTGTTTCCTTCTGCTTCTTAACACAACAGGGAGGGAAAGGGGGGAATTTGGCATTGCATTAATGTGCAACATCACTTCTAGCGCAAAACTGGAAGTGATGTCATTGCATCTGCACAACCTTTGGCCCTGATGTGATGATGTCACTTCCAGTTTCAAATTCCATCTTGCTGCCCTACAATTTCTCCCACTGACAATCCAGTATCTGGAGAGGCACTACTGGTCACACCACATTGAGCTAGACAGTTGATATCCTGTAAGGCAGCTTCATAGATTCCTTCTCATGCATTAAAATTCCAGTAATAATAGGTCAGGAGCTAATAGTAGCAGAGGGGCTAAGTAGCTAGGCTGTGAATCAGGAAGCCACTGCTCAGTTCTGTTTGAATCTAACTGGCTTTAGTCTTGAATTTGCTCCTGGGTGCTAGCAAATTTCGCAGCCTCTATGTCTCTGACTCAAACACAATCATTAAGAATTTCCTTCTTGCTTGTGCAAATGGGCCTCGTGACTCATGAATTTTGCACCATTTTCTGATCCCTCACAACCAAATTTCTCAATTCAATAAGCAAAGTTTTCAACATTTGCTTGCATCTTCTGTCATTCTTTGTGGTGCATTAATGGGTATAGAACACATAAAATGGTATGCAAAGCATAGAAGAAAAAGAAATGAGCAACCAGCAACAAAATGGGCAAAATGAAAAGGCCCGCATAATAGCATATAAACAGACATTACAATACCGTATCGGTAATCATTAATACCCTGGACACTTGGAGGACAAAACAAATGTTTCAGTCTTCTTTAAGCAGCTCATAAGTGACTCTCATTCCATTTTTGTTGCAATGTTTCTACCTGGATACCTTAATAAATGTGGGGTTGTTCCTTCCCAGTAACTGAGATGATAAATTATAACTTAATGCTGGTTAAATGTGTAGAAGAAATGTACTTTGTTTCTTCTGGTGCCCAGATTCAGTTGTTGCAACAAACTGATGAGTAGGCAAAGATTTCCTAAATAGAGAAGTTTTCAGTTTCAGTACTCTGTGTAGGGTTGCCAGACCCCCAGTCTGGGCAGGGGTTCCCCTGATTTTTGGGGCTTAGAAGCCCCACCCCCAAACAGGGATGTTGCCTGCCAATGTAATGATGTCACCCAGAAGGGGGGGTTAAAGCTTTAGTTTTTTGGACAAACTCTATGGTTTTGAAGCCAAAAACCCATAGATTTTTGCCCCAAAACTAGAGTGTCACCCCCAGACGATACTTCTGGGTGTTGTCATTGCTCCACACGCACTTTGCATGCACAGCAGAAGATCCCAGGCCAGACCTGGGAGCCCACTGCTGGATCATAGGTAGGATCTGGCAACCCTAAATCTGTGCTAAAGAGAGTGCAAGTCTGAGGATTTAAAACTCATCTCAGTAGGAACTCTCCAGGCCTGTATCTGACAACAGATTCCTTATCTACAGGAGTGAAGGAGGAACTCAGAACTGCTTCCAGTGAAGAACTAGGGACTCAGGAGAGCCATGATGCTAAGCCCCTACATCCAGAGGCCTCAGCAGAGGAACCTACTTTGAGATTCACCCCCAAAAGTTAAACTTCCAGACCCAAGGGCAGTTGTCTCTTGTAGGGATGGGCACAAACCAGAAAAATGCGGTTCATTTCAGTTCATGGTTTGGGGAATGCTCAGTTTGTGATCCAGGAGCCGTCACAAACTTTTAGGTGCCAAACAACACAAACATTTAGGTGCAGTTTGTGAGGTTTGTGATGCAGTAGATACCCCCATGAAAGAGCTTTTGGGGAAATGTCAGGCGCAGGTTAAAAAGTGTATATAATGGACCCCTTCCAAGCTACACACACCAAATGCACAGGGAACCTCACCCTGCCACCCACTCCTCTACAATCTCTCCAAGTTGGAGGTGGATTACATTTCTGGGGTCCCAGTTACCCCCCCCCCCCATGTCTCCTCAGTGCTATCTCTGGGAGAGAAAAAAACACAGCTGCAATTACAGGAGCCTATGGAACAGCTGCGGTGGCTCAAGTGGTTAAGACGCTGAACTGCAGGTTGTGGAAGGTCAGTAGTTCAGCAGTTCGAGACCCGAGTGTGCCGCATGACGGAGTGAGCTCCCGTCTCTAGTTCCAGCTCCTGCCAACCTAGCAGTTCAAAAGCAAAAAATTGCAAGTAGATAAATAGGTACCACTTCAGTGGGAAGGTAACAGTGTTCCATGTGCCTTGGTGTTTAGTCATGCTGGCCACATGACCACGGAAATGTCTTCGGTCAGCATTGGCTCTTCGGCTTTGAAATGGAGATGAGCACCGCAACCCTAGAGACGGATTCGACTGGCTTTCGAGCAAGGGAACCTTTACCTTTACCTTTATGGAACAAGCCAGTGACACCAAACTCACAGGGAACATTCACCTGGGCAGACACCCCCCAGCCAGACACTGGAAGCAAGGCAAGCATCCCCCTATGCTTGCAGCCCCTCCCCAAGTCTCCAAAGGCAGGTTCTGAAGGACAGAAGGGCAGACATCCCCAGAATTTTGACAGCTCCTCCCAAGTAACCCCACAACAGCTTGGCAGGCACCCTAGCCACACGACACAAGCAAGGGAAGTGTGCCCACAACTTTCACAGCCCGCCCCCAGGATGAAACACACAGGCCCACAGCACACCAATCAACTGGGGTGTATTCTTCTAATCAGCAGAGTAATGGAAACAGATGTTGAGCTGGCAGGGACACCCCCAAGTCTCCAAGGGCAGGCTCTAGTGGACAGAAAGGAAGACATCCCCAGAGTTTTGATAGGGGCTCCCCAAAGTAATCCAACAGCAGCTTGGCACAGACCCCTGGCAAGCACTGGAACCCAGCAAGGCATTCCCCCCTCAGACCCAAGCATCTGGATCCTCTGGTCACAGCCCACCCCTAGGTGAAATTTCTGGTTATTCACCATTAGTGGAACACATTGTACAGATCACCTGTTGCAAATTGTACAAATGCAATGGAAAGGCATAGTCAAATAGGGGCTTGCTTGTACAGGCAGATGTTCGTTGAGGTAGATGTTTTCTGAGGTGGATATTGTTCCATGGGTTAGGTATTGCATTATGAGGCAGATGTTGTTTCATGAGGTAGGTGTTGGGTGAGGGAGATTTTCTTTGGAGGGTAAAAGTAAGGGGGGTATCCAGGGGAATTCTTAGTGGGGGAATTTCAGTACTCCAGGGGTTCAGCATCAGTGGGCTCAGGGGACTTGGCAAGGTACTCCCTCACCATCACCACTGCCAAATCTTCCACCATGGCATGCCTGCCATCCCTGCCTTTGCTGACCTCCCAGTTGACCACTGACAATCGTTAGTGGGGCTTCTCCCTGGTTGGGCTCTTTGAGGCAGCAGTGCTGGGCTGTGGCTCTTCCTCCCCCCCCCCCAGCCTCTTCCATCCACTGTTCCCTCTGGCCACATCTGTTGACCTGTAGCCTTCACACTTCTTTGCAGAGCTCATGCTTCCGTTGCATGAGCTCTGCCCTTCCAGAGAACAATGCTGCCTTTTATCTGGGAGTCACAAATACAGGTCAGCTTCTAATCCCCTTCCTTGCAGAGAGAATGCAACCTGGTGCTGAAACCCACCTGCAACCCTGAGCCATGGGAGAACAGTCATCCCCTCAGGGCTTGGCTCCAGTGTGGAAAACAGTGCCCAGCCCAGCCCTCAAATCAGGGGGATGACTTGCCCCAGGCTGGCCATATGGTCGCAGAGCATGTTGGTGGTGTCCTGGAAGGGCTTGAGGACATGCACCATTTGGGAGAGGGTCAGCCAGTTGTTGGAGCTAATGCTGAGCTCCTCTCCCCCATGCAGGATGCTCATGGAGGAGATGACATTCTGCACAGTGCTCTTCTGCTCCACCAAATGCGCAACCATGATGTAGGTGGAGTTCTATCTATCTGTCTATTACTGCTCATACAGCTATAGCCCTGAGCAGAAAATGTAGGTGGAGTTCTAGTGGGGAAGTAAGTGGACAATGAGCCGGTGTTCAGGCTCGTCCCCCTGCCTCTCATGCAGGAGATGGCCAGACTTGATGCTGTGTGAGAAGTGGGCGGCCAGGCACCAGTTCTCCAGCAAGGACCACATCTCAAGGGTGGCAGTGTTGCAGGTGGCCTTAACAGTGTTCCCCAGCCCCTGAGCACCATCAGGTGAAACATGCACACCAGGCAGACAATGCCCCTGAAGTGCACAGCCTTCACCACTGCAAGCATATTGGTGGTGGCGTCTGTGACCATGTCACCATGGACGATCTTGCTGCCATCCACTCCCTCCCTCACCAGGCAGACAATGCCCCTGAAGTGCAAAGCCTTCACCACTGCAAGCATATTGGACGATCTTGCTGCCATCCTCACCCTCCTTCAGGCTTCTCTGTATCCCACTGTGGCAATATTGTACACTGTGTGATCTGCATACATCCCCTGTGCATGGAGCAGAACCACTTTGTAGCCTGGTGGCAGGACTGTCCACTCCTGGGGCATACCCTGACAGTCCAGACAGAGAGGTCCTCTGGTTGCCACTAGTGGGCAGTGAGGGAGAGATAGCTGTGCTGCTGGCTGTTCCAGAGGTCTGCCGTGAAGTGCGCTGTTTTGCCTTGCACTTTGAGAGAACTGAGCCTTGACCATCACCACTGTGAAGCTTGTTCCCACATAGTCCTTTTGGATGGCACTGTTGGTGTTCCTGGAAGAATGACCTCCTGGAGGGTGGCCTGCCTTGATGTCCCACCCATGGCACTCCAAGTGTGAGGAGCCTTTCTTGGAGGGACCTCCTGCTCCCCTTCCACTTTTCCCTGCTTAGAAGGAGTGGACCTCTTCTTCCTGCCACTGGCTGCCACTCTTTCTCTGATCGCAACATAGTTGGGTGCACCTATTGCAGGTGCCTGTGGAGGATGGAGGAGGTCAAGTATTGGGGGTTTGCACCCCTCCGGACATGGGTGTGGCCCACTTAGCTCTCTGCCACACAGCGGTCACTGGGGAGGGTACAGAACTGTTTCCAAACTGTGAGCTGGAAACAGGGCCCCAGGATTGGAGAAGCTGAGAGGCACAGCAGTTTTCTGGTGCTAGGCTGAGAGTGGCCATCTTTGTTATTTTGTTTTTGTTCTCAAAGTTGTTGTTATTGTCTTTTTTTGCCATATATTTATTATTTGGATGGGTTTCCTATTTCTCTATAGTTCACACACTTCTCTTTTGGGTTGTTGTCACCACAAAGAGTACAAATTGGATCAGAGGGTCCCCTGGCTCTGCTCTTGTCTTCTCACAGGATTCAAGAACTAGTGACAAAAGCCTGCCGAGGAAAGAGAAACTTCTCTATTGATCTTTTTTATCTTCTAAGTGAAAAGGGAAATACTGTCATAGTAGAATCTCTTCATGTAATGGCTAGCTGGGGACTTAAGGTTATATTTTCTTCCTACCTAGCATGAGTTTTTCAAACCTACCAGAATTCTGCCTCCCAGACTCTAATAACAGGATAATAGTTTTATATTTAGCTTAAACTCTCTAGCTGGCTAATGCAAACTCATTTTGTAGCCTTGTTAAATGGCAAACATTTGTTTTAGATGAGTCCTTCTTGGATTTAATTAATTGGACTGGAGTATTAATCATTTAAAGTCCTTGTGAAAACCTGATTAATCAAACATATGGATTTCTGAAAAGCTGTCACACTCTTATTGTGTTCCAATATTCAGAGCCTTCCAGACAACAGCCTGGAGGAAGAGAAATTTTTGAATTGGGGGGGGGAATGTCTAAAACTGCTGTCACAGGTCCAAAGACACACTTTGTAAAAATGAAAAGCTGTGCAGTCAACAGACCAGTGGCCAAACCATGCAAGGATATGGATGCAGAAAAGCATGGCCTTTACTCCCCCCCCCAATTTTCTTAGCTTTTTACTGTGAACCTGATTAATTTAATCCATTTGTATTTCTAGTTATAATAATCATTAATTTACTTGTTTCTTTTATGCCAGTTTTACACACTTTTTATGCTGTTGTTATGTTATACATTACCTATAAACAATTGATGCAAACTGGGGGGAAAAGGGTACAATTTAATGGGAAGAATGTGGTGGGATGGCACAAAATACACACTTGTGGCACTTTTTTATTATTTATCATGTATGCTGTATCTGAAGAAGTCAGCAGTGGCTCACAAAAGCTCATACCCTGCTACATATTTTGTTAGTCTTTAAGGTGCTACTGGACTCTTGCTCCTCTCTATTGCTACAGACAGATTAACATGGCTATCCATCTTGATCTATGGCATTTATTTATTTAAGTATTCATGCTCAGGTTTTCTTCCCCAAAGGACCCAAAGCAGCTAAGAACAGAATAAATGATGAAACAGCAAACAAACAAAAGAGTGCCTTTCTTGTCAGTCCTGGACTCATTGGCTAACTGGTCCAAAGATGGAGACTGTGAGCCATGGGCTAAGAGCCAAGGGGCCAAGAGCTCTTGACTGATCTCCACCGAAGGCTGATTTGCACATTGGAGAAATGAAATTGATCTGAAAAAGGGTTGAGCTGAAATAATCTGGTGATGAAACCTGGCAATAACCTTATTCCTAGGAACCCACTCTAGGAAGCAAAAAAGAACCATTTTGTTAAATGTTGAATGCTGTAGAAGCATTGATGCAATAGTGTGTCAGTGCAGGCCATTTTCTGATGGCTGAGTATGGGGGGCTACCAACCCTTTGGCACCCAGTACATGCATGAACTATGGTGCTGGAGAAGACTCTTGAGAGTCCCTTTGACTGCAAGAAGATCAAATCAGTCAATCCTAAAAGAAATCAACCCTGACTGTTCCCTGGAAGGCCAGATAATGAAACTGAAGCTCAAATACTCTGGCCACCAAATGAGAAGGGAGCACTCACTGGAGAAGACCCTGATGCTGGGAAAGATTGAAGGTCAAAGAAGACGGGGACGGCAAAGGATGAGATGGTTGGACAGTGTCAGCGACGCAACGAACATGAAATTGAGCCAACTTCAGAGGACAGCAGAAGACAGGAGGGCCTGGCGGGAGCTGGTCCATGGGGTCGCGAAGAGTCGGACTCGACTGTACGAATGAACAACAACAACAACAACAACATGCATGGAGGGCAAAGCTAGCAGGAGTTTTGTCCTTGGTGTAAAGTCAGATCCCTGAAGCTAATATACAGTCTGAAGAAGGGTCAGATCTAAGATAGCAAGGAGGATATGGGAGCTGGAAGTAGAGGCAGGTGAGAGTCATGGCAGAGAGCAAACACTATCCTGAAAGGGGGCAGGAGCTGAGCCAAGCTTGGCCAGAGAGGTATTGCATGGACAGAGAACCCAGCTCTGAGCCTCTATAGATCTCTATAGGCCCTGGTGGACAGTTATTGGTTGAGAAAGCAGAGATATTGCTACAGATGTGGCACCCCTGGGGTGTTGATACAGGGCTGCCAGGAGCTTTGCTGGACAATTCCCATAGTGCATTAAGGCAGCAGAGTCCAACCCGGATACATTTCTCTTTATACAACCATGATAACTTGCCAGAAGAGGGAAATGCTGGTTGCAGTTTTGTGCCACCGTTGCAGATGGCCAGAGGATGTTACTGCATCAGCCATCTCAAGGTGAGACATCACAAGGCACATCTTCTCCTATAAAACATTTAAGTCCTCTGTGGCTGCACTAGTCTCAATATGGTATAGAGTCAAAACAGATACTGGGTGACCCATAATAAAATCTTCCAAGTGTTTTAAAAAAGTAAATTTCAAGAGTACTCTGCTCCATTACAGATCTAAGCCACGTGGGGACTGGTGAAGGGGGTTTAATCTATCAGTCCCTGCATAGTTTTTACCTACACTCATCTCTCTGGTGCATCTATTTGCCTTAGAAGGGGAAATAAAAAAGATGGACATAAGACATATTCCCAACATTTCCCCTTCTAGAGTTAATAGCAATGTAACCATGCGAGGGTGGAAGGACTCAAGCCCTTTTCCTATCTCTACTTAGCCCATGGCATTTACCTCTAAATGATTTCAGTCTCACCTTAGATGTGTTGGACTATGCAAGGTCTATACTGCAGCCTTATTTAAAAAATTGGAAGATCATCCTCCAGGGGGACACCTGAAGGACTTGTAGCTAGCATAGCTAGACTAGGGACTTCCTACTTTTCAAATTGTGTCCTTGCTGTCTCCTCATCGGCTCTTCTGGAAACTTCCTGCTCCTGTAGAGCTTCCTGTTGCTCTTTGTTCCTTTTACAGAATGGTTAGTTCAGGTTTTCCCTCTGTATGTTATATAACAGTTCGTTCTTCTATAATAAACCTACTTATTTTTCTCTAAACAATCAGTGCTCCACTCCCTTTGCATATTTAAACTCTGCCAACAGGATCCTCTTTGTTTGTTTCTGTGTACTGCTGCATGCTCCTGTGTGAGGAGAGGTTGTGGCTCAGTGGAAGAGCCTCTCCTTTGCATGCAGAATAGGGTTTCCAGGTCCATCTTCGTCCCCAGTGGGGGACTTTTGCGGGCATTCCCGAATGGGGTGGGGCATCCCCAATGGGATGACATCACATTGGGGATGTCCTGGCTCCAAGCCCCACCCCCGTGGGGATGGTCCCACCAGCTGCAAGCTGCAGCCGGAGGGCCCCACACATCCAATCTTCAAGCAAAAATGCCACTCAGAGATCGGGCATGCAGGGCCCTTTCGCCCAGGCTGCCTGCACTTTAAATGTAGGCAGCCCAAGGGCCTCGCACACCTCTGAGTGGAAATGCTACTCAGATGTCAGCACGGGGCCCACAGCCTCCCCTCTCCCTCCTCTCTCTCAAGAGAGAAAGGAGAGGGGTGGGTGTTGGGGCTTGGAGGCAGGGTTTCCCCCAACGGCCAACTGGCTGGCAGTGGGTTCACCCCCCAAAAAAAGCAGATAACCCCCGCCAAACTAGGGGGTCTGGCAACCCTAATGCAGAAGGTCCCTGGTTCAATCCACAGCATCTCCAGTTAAAAGGATCAGGTAAGAGGTGTGAAATAGCTTTACCCAAGACCCTGGAGAGGATCTACCAGTCAGAGTAAGCGACACATGAGTACTTTCATGGACCAGTGGTTTGACTCAGTATAAGGCAGCTTCATGTGTATCTCTGCTCTTTACCTGCTTGTTATAGTGTCTTCAATGTTAATGGTAATCTCTTTTTTATGTTTATAAACTCTGGCCTCGGTCACATGGGCCGGATAATCCACAGAGGAATGGAAGCTTTTAGCTGTGGAGAAAAAGGAAGCACGATAGCGCGATCTCAAGTTCCCCCATGGCTCCGTCCTCCAGCCGTCAGCAGCTGATCAGACCAGTGAGGTAACACAACAGAAACACAGCAGGACCGCGTTCGTGTGCATGTGCCCAACGCGGACGGCTGCTGGATGCGACAGGCTACCAGCACGTCTCCGATTAGATGCCCGTCCATGCCTTGCATTAAATGGAAGATACTACATCAAAGCAGGTAGTTTTTTACTCTGGGATTTCCACAGGAAGCCATGGGTGTGCGCCACTTGCCAGATGTGGCGGTGTGATCGCGCCCGAATAATCCGACCACCACCCATGGCTCTCCCGCAGCTACTCCTGTGTGTGAACGGGGCCTCTGATTTTTGGCCTGGCTTTAAAGAGTTGATTTAGGTTACTCAAGGTTTGGATTTTGATCACCTGTTCAGCTGCCCATCATCAAAAAGCAAAGAAACAAATGAACGAAAGCATGTGTTAAGAGGCCTTGTCTGAAAAGTAGCAGTGGATTAAAAAATGCAACAGGATACTAATTAACAGGAAGTAATTAACTTTATGAAGCATGTCTACTGTGCTCACTTTTTTCTTTTATCTTTTCCTTTTCTCTGTTATCTGATTCTATAAAGAAATGCTGACGCATCATGTGAAGATAAAAGAAAAATCTAATTAAGGAGAGACTACTGTCTCTTAGATCAATATCTTTCTTTGCTAGGAAATCTGCCTCAAAGAAAGGTACAGGACCACTGCTTCCCTTTGCTGGGTAACATGTCTCATGGTAGCTGTTTCTTATCATAATTCCGTAAGACAATGACTTCCTTGAGCTGAGTTTTTGTAAGAGAAAGTTTAATTTGGATTAAATCTTTTCTTTGGATAATATGCATTGAACTCCAGCCTAATTCACACTTGTGTTAAGGATGTCAGAAGTCCAATTGTCTTGGAAATCTCAAGAAACAAAAGAATTGTAGCCAATGTAGTGCAGTGGTTACAGTATTGGTGTAGGGCTGGGAAGCCATGGGTTCAAAACCCCAGCAGCCGTGAAGCAAACTGGGTTTTTGGGAGGACGAAATGGGGAAGCAGAAAACCATGCATGGTGCCCTGACTTGGGGTTATAGTGGATAGCTAAAGATTATAACATCCAGCCTACCAAACAGTGCAGGGCAGGCAGGGTGGGGGGAAGCCTCCTAAGCCAATCTGAAAGAAACACTAAAAGTCATACTTGGCCCCAACATTAACATCTAATTAGCTGTTGTAGATTCTCCTCCATTAGCATGTTTTCACAGCCTGGGGAACTCTTACAAGATAACGACTCAGCCTTACCCCTATCTTCCTGAGTAGATATACCTGCCTACCATTTTTCTTCTCACCTTGACACAGAGAGTACTCCATCCTTCTGTGTTATATCTCTGAGGATTCCAGTCACAACTACTGGCGAAACATCAGGTCCTACAATGCCAAGACCATGGCCATACAACCCAGAAAATCTACAACAGCTAATGAACTCCAGCCATGAAAGTCTTCGACAACATATTAACAGCTAAACTTGTAGTATCCACCACAGGTAAGACAGGAACCACGGTGACAAGTCTGCAGCTGGGAGCTGGCTTAAATGGCTGTTCCTGACTCCTTCTGATTGGCTAAACTGCACAAGGTCCTTGATCAAGCCTAGTCTACATGACCATCTTACCTAACCAGTCAAGTGGATTATCCCAGCCAATCAGGGATCATGCAGTGAATGGAATGTTATCACAGTGCTATGTAGCCAGTCAGAATTGGTGATCAACCCATGGAGTATAAACCAAGTAAATTGAGTATGAACCTACTCAGCTGAGCCTTAGTCAACTGGTGGAAACTGAGTGCTTCTTTGTGTGAGAAACTCTCCCACACTCTCAAAACTGACATGCCAGATAGGAATAATTTCAAATTACTCACCCCTGCAGTTTCAGCCTGAACAGCCACATTCCCATTTTGTTTCTGCCTTGTATATGTCAAAGGAGTAATTCTTTATTTCAGCATTGTTATCTTTGTCCTTGCACTGCTGCCTCCCATAAATGCATGCATTTTAATATAATTTTGTGTCAATGTCATTATTATAAATACATGCACAAATGGTATACATTGCATGTGCAAATCAATTGTGCTCAAAAACCATGCAACATGCATTCACAATCCAAAGAAATCTACAAAAGCAATTGAAAAACCAATGACAACTGGAACAGATATAAACAGAAATAAAAATGGGAATATTCACAGAGATATCACACTGAGTGATTTTTGATTTTTAAAAGCTTGGATTGATTTATTGCCTTGGGAACCTTAGAGATTGGACCTTGATTTATAAAACAATACTCTACATTTGAATTACTCATAGAAATTAAAATGATTTTAAAAGAGCATTCCTCTAGTGGAACCAAAGATATCCTTCCTTTCCTGAAAAGAAAACAGATCAAGACGCGTAGCTGTGTTAGTCTGTCTGTAGCAGTAGAAAAGTGCAAGAATCCAGTAGCAATTTAAAGACTAACAAAATATGTGGCATTTTTTGAGCTTTTGTGAGTCACTGGCTGCTCACTTCAGATCCTGTCACATTTTTTGTTAGCCTTTAAGGTGCTACTGGACTCTTGCTCTTTTCTACTGAAAAGAAAAGCAAAACTCTTTTTCCTCCTCTGCAGTGTCACACTCCTGTAATAGTTTGCATTACCAGGTTGTTCACCACTGAGGCATCTTTGAAAACTATCAGATTTGTTTCAACTGGAATTTATCTCGGAAGCAAATGACCCAAACACAGGTTTTTAAGGAGGAACTGTGTGGACATACAATATCCTTCTCTATATTCTTAGCACCAGCCTGTAGGCATTAGATTTGAAAGTGCAGAAAACTTACAAAAAATACATATTCAAGGCAATTCAAATGAATAATATATGTACATTAGACTACTGCTTTCGAATTATGGTGCTGGAGAAAACTCTTGAAAGTCCCTTGGACTGCAAGGAGATTAAATCAGTCAATCCTTAAAGAAATCAACCCTGACTGTTCCCTGGAAGGTCAGGTGCTGAAGCTCAAATGCTTTGGCCACCAAATGAGAAGGGAGAAGACCCTGATGCTGGGAAAGACTGAAGGTCAAAGAAGAAGGGGACGGCAAAGGATGAGATGGTTAGACAGTGTTGTCAGTGCAACAAATATAAAATTAAGCAAACTTCAGAGCACGACAGAAGACAGGAGGACCTGGTGTGATGTGGTCCATGGAGTCGCGAAGAGCTGGACTCAACTATGTGACTGAACAACAACAACAACAAAAGACTACTTCTATTAAAGCACAGTGGCACTTCAAAAGATTTGGATGGTGTACCCATAGCTGTACACCCATTGTACTAAGCTTGCAAACTAGAGATAATCCCTGGTTTCTCTGTTTTGTTCTTATGATTCCTAATTTCCAGAGGAGCCACAGACTTCGTGGCAAACACATTGACAGCCATGATCACTTTTGAACCAAACCTTGGATTTCCTTGTCCCATATCCACTGCCATCTGACTTGAGCAGATGTTGAACAGCATTGCAGCTGCCTACTAGCTGCTATGGTGGAATTTTATTTCTTTCTGCCTTGTGACTATTGAATTCCTCATTGCTAAAAAACTTGACTTGAAATTCTCTCTTTTGGCTTTTGTTTCTGCCTTGTCTGAATCAAATCCTTTACTCTTTATTCTTGTGCTATTTTCTGTTTCCTTGTGGTTGATTTTATCCATTCACAACTAGTGCATTCAAAATAGCATAACTGAAAATAAATCAGCTGGGAACACCACAACCGATAATAGGCAGAACAAAAAGATTCCAGACAATAACATCTCAAACCTATGAGACAGAGAATGCGTGTACATCATTGTGTTGGGCAGAGAATGCTGGACTGTGGTCAAGGTGCTACATATATACACTTATTCCTAGGTAATTTCCAAGTACTGTTGCACTCAATGTTCTTTATTCCTGAGGAGACCTGTTTAGGATTACACAGGAAATATTTCATCAAGGCCATATTTTTTTAGTGGCACAAAGTAGAGATTATGGGAGAAACATTACCATAAAAAATGGTAGCTTCTCCTGTTTCACCGTGTCTTATCTTTCCTTGACTCTGTAATCAAACAAAATAACAAAAATAGGAAGAGAATGTGCTTAAAGAAGGAGGCCAGTTAAAAACTAGCCACGGCCTAGGGCTGCCAGCCTCCAGGTGGGGCCTGGGGATCTCCCGCTTTTACAACTGATCCCCAGCCGACAGAGATCAGCTCCCCTGGAGAAAATGGCTGCTTTGAAGGGTGGACTCTGTGGCATTGTACTGTGCTGAGGCCCCTCCCCTCCCCAAACCCCACCCTCTCCTGGCTCCACCCCCAAAGTCTCCAGGTATTTTCCAACCCAGACTTGGCAACCCTACCACGGCCCCTGCCACACGGGGGAAAAAAGAACGGCTGAAGTGCGGCTTTTTAAAGCCACACCAAAAGAGACACACGGCGGTGGGATCAGATAGATCCCTTGAGCCGCCGCGCAGTTGCTCCCCAGCACGATCAAATGCCGGGGGGAAGCCACTGCAGGGAGAGCGAGGCAGCCGAACTGCACATGTGTGCACGTGTGCAGTTCGGCCAGGAGCCTCGATTGCTCCTGCAGACGGGCGCGCCGGCGATCTCATGGCCGCACTTGCTGCGCTGTTCCAGGTTGGTGCTACCTTTTACTTGGGTTTTTTTTTGCAGCGGGTTTTAGGCCGGAAGGGATGGATCGGGGACGGGTGCACGCCGATTCCCAGATGTTGCGCTGTGCTCACGCCCGTTTGCTGCACCCCCGATCCGTCCCTCTTCCGGCCCAAAACCTCCCGTGTGACCGGGGCCTATATTAACTATAGGACTAAATAATAAAAAAAGGATTGCTGTGCTGTCCTGAATATATATTTTTGTATTACTGCCTTCCAGCAGGCCTGTAGGAACTGAATCACTCTAGCATGATTAGCTAGAATAGAGTCCAGGAGCACCCCAGAGACCAACAAGATTTTCAGGGGATAAGCTTTTGACTCTGGAAAGCTTATACCCTGAAAATCTTGTTCTCCAGAGTGCCGACGGACTCCATTCTAGCTGATCAATGCCGACCAACACAGCTGTCTTCTGAAACTATCTAGCATGATTGCAAAGGATTGACTCAGGTGGGCCGTCAACTCAACCTTATGTTCTAGCATTTTGTTTGCTTCCGACAAACTCTCATACTTGATAGTTGGGAAATGCAATGGACTCTGAAAGTAAGCTATTTGGGCACCTATTTAGAGAGTTTACAAGGAGCTTGTTTTTCAAGCAGAAGGATACTCCACAGATGCCATGCTTTCTCAGAGCTCATTTATTATTTAACATTTATCTAAAGACAAAATTGCTTCTTATACCCTCAAGGTGCAGAGCTTTCTATGAGGGAATCTGTTTCAAACTAAATAAATGTTACTGTGTGCTTCCCTGAGGCCAAGCCAGATACATTTTATATCCATTTTTATTTGAAAGGCACCAAGGTGTCCCCCATTTGTTGTTTCAGGTCTGTCAAGTTGGAGGTTGGCGCATTGTTGACAAAGAGCTTCAAACGGCATTTCCCTGCACTCTGTCTGCATAGCAAAATGCCACAGTTTGTTTCTTGACTCCAGCGCTGACCTAAATGTGAAGGTTATTTGTGACTTTGACTTTAGCACTTTTGGAATACATTGGGGGGGTATCCTTTAGGGTAGCAGAACATTCAGCAGATAAATTTATCGACTTAGTCAGAAATACAACCATATAGACCCTGTAAAGTGGAGCTAGACATTGCAAGAATCATCACTGAGGATGTCTGTCAATGGCTATTAGCCATGATGGACCCTCCATGTTCAGAAGCAGTGAATTTCTAAATACTAGTTGTTGGGGACCAATAACAGGGCTTCTGTGTCCTTCGTAGGTCATCTGGTAGACCACTGTAGGAAATAGGATGCTAGAATATAGGGACCATTGAACTGATCCAGCAGGTCTCAGATTATTAAGAAACACAATACTATTACTTGGCACTTTTCAATATTTTTATAAATGATATGGATGAGGGTATGGAGGGGCTACTCATTAAATTTGCAGATGACAGGAAATTGGGAGGAGCAGCGAACACACCAGATAGACATAGAATTCAATGAGATCTGAATACACTGGAAAAGTGAGCGGATGTGAACAAGATGCAATTTAACAAGGATAGGTGCCAAGTTATACATCTGGGTTACAAAAATTAGGAACGCGCATACTGGATGGGGGATACACTTCTGAGTAGGAGTGTGTGTGAACAAGATCTTGGGGTATGGGTGGACCAAAAGTTAAATATGAACAGCCAGTGTGATGCAGCGACTAAAAAGGCTAATGTGATCTTGGGGTGTATCAACAGAGGCATAACATCCAAATCGCAAGATGTCATAGTCCTGCTGTACACTGCTTTGGTCAGGCCACACTTCAAGTATTGTGTGCAGTTCTGGAGGCCTCACTCCAAAAAGAATGTGGACAGAATGGAGTGGGTACAGGGGAGAGCAACAAAGGTGATTGAGGGCCTAGAAAACAAGCCCTGTGAGGAAAGGCTGAGGGACTTGAAATGTTTAGTCTGGAGAAGAGGAGGTTGATGGGGGACATAATTGCTCTCTTTAAGTATTTGAAAGGCTGTTATTTGAAAGGCAGGGAGCTGTTCCTGTTGGCAGCAGAGGATAGACTTGCAAGAATGGGGGCTATTTCTCACTAGAGCTGCCTCGCAGCCCAGCCGCCGTTTGCCCCGACACAAACATGTCAATTTCACACCCAAAGCTCCGGGGCTGCATTTTGACTCGGGGCTTCGCCCGATTTCCTCCGCAGTTTCGTGATCCTGGTTTTTGAGGATCATGAAACTGCGGAGGAAATCGGCTCTGGGGCAAGTGATGCTCTGTCTTCTTGGTGCTTGGGGGGGGTCAACAGTGGGAGGGCTTCTAATGTCCTGGCCCCACTGCTGGACCTCCTGATGGCACTGGTATTTCTGGCCACTGTGTGACACAGAGTGTTGGACTGGATGGGCCTTTGGCCTGATCCAACATTGGCGTCTCTTATGTTCTTATGTTCTTATGATTCTATGATACTCGGAACAGTAGCCCCTCTGTGCTTCTTTTCATTCTCCTAATGCAACTTAACCCATGTTATGATATCATTATTCTCTTCATTTTTCTGCCAAAAGCAACAAATATAAATGCAGAGCTTTCTACCCCAGTCCAGAAAAACCTCAAGATGATTCTCTGTCCTAGCACACTATGGCATTCTAGAACATTCTCATTAATCTCTGGGATAGGGTTAGCATACAGCCTTATTCCAAGACTTTACCCTTTCTAATGATCTCTGACTGAGGAGGAAAGCACTGTTCTCACAACTAGGGGTTGTCTACCTACCTCTCTAGCACATTTTGATTCTACCCTTCCTCCAAGGAATTCAGGGCAGCACACATGATTCTCTCTGCTCCAGTGTGGTGTAGTGCTTAAGAGTGTTGGACTGGTATCTGGGAGACCCCAGTTCAAATCCCCACTCTGCCATGGAAGCTCTCTGGGTGACCTTGGGCCAGTTACCCTTTTTCAGCCTAACTTACATCACAGGGTTGTTGTGAAGATAAAACTGAGGAGAGGAGAATGATGTAAGTTGTTTTGGGTGTCCATTGGGGAGAAAGGCAGAGTACAAATGAATAAAATACATTTTCTCCTCACAGGAACTCTGTGAGGTAGATAATGCTGTGGAGGGTTGCCAGCTTTTAGGTGGAATCTTGACCTCTCCTGGAATTACAAGTGATATCTCTAGACAACAGACAGGGATTGGTTCCCCTAGAGGAAATGGCAGCTTCAGATGGTGGACTCTATGGAATTATATCCCCGCTGAGCTCCCTCCCCTCCTCAAACATCATACTTCCCAAGTACCAACCCCAATTCTGCAGGAATTTGCCAAGCCAAAGTTGACAGCACTAAGAAGAGTGACAGACCCAAAAATGGTGAATTGAACCCAGGTATTCCTAAATTCTAGGCCAAACTTGATGTGACATGATACACAGATCTGACTTGTAAATGCCACAGCCACTTTAAGGCCTAATGAGGCGATTGAAAATGCCACAAGAGTTCAGTTGCTACAGCACAGCGGAATGAGGTGCTTTTGGCCTATTCAAGTGCCAAAAGAGCCTTGGGGGGTGTATGGCCATTTTCTGTACTTCAAAAGGTGCACGGTGTGTGTGTGGCATCATCCCACTGTACTGCAGCCTTTTGGCATTTTAAAATAGATAGATAGATAGATAGATAGATAGATAGATAGATAGATAGATAGATAGATAGATAGATGACAGACAGGTGTGTGTGTGGCATAAAATGGAGGGAAAGTGGCATGATATAGCCCAATCTCATCATTCTTTGGAAGCTAAACATGGTTGGTACTTGGATGGGAGTCCACCAAGGCAGATTCTGCTGAGGAAGGCAATGGTAAACCACCTCTGCTTCTCACTTGCCTTGAAATCCCCTTGCTGGGGTCACCATAAGTCACGTGCGACTTGATGGCACGTACATACATATGTGGAATAAAATGATGGGAAAATAGCATAAAAGAAACAAAAGAAGAACAATTAGAATGGAGCAGAAATAAAGGCTCTGACAACCTATGGATTTGATTTGCACAAGTAAAGAACAAAATCAGTACAAATTTTCAGGTCAAAACAGGTGGGGTGAGTAATATGAATTAATCCCTACTCTGAATAGCAGTTGTTGGGGAGCTAGGGAAGGGCAGATGTTATCTAATTTTGTGGTCCTCTTGGAGCCATCTTACCCAGCCTATAGCCACTGCTGGCAAGTGAGTGCTGGATAAGCTGGACTCTTTGGTCTGATAAGGAGAGCTGGTTGTCTTATATTCTTCCAAAAGAGCTATTCAAAATGAAACATCACTGTTACTTTTTGAAAACAAAAGGTGCCAAAGCTTTGACTGATTCAAATATAGACTGAAATTACTCTGAACTGGCAACAGCTGCAAAGATTAGTTTTGGAAACAATCATTCTGAGGGGGGAAACTTACAGAATTGTCCTCTTTAGTAATAAGATGCCACTGTTATCTTTTGTGTCAGGGGAATTTGATTGTCTGTTTCCTGAAATTATTCTTCACGCACCTAGGAGATTACTTATCTCATTAGTGTTCAATCTATACTACAGTCCACTGAAGAGATTACTGTTCCAAAACACAGACAAGGGAAATGGAAGGGGAAGGGCAAAGCTCACATGGAAAAAGCTATTCTGAATATTGGCGTTGTTCATATTATAGTGAAGGTGAACTGGACAAAGTTCTTTTTAAGTCATCTGCATTTTTGCAACTCTCATTCATTTGAAATCCAATCCTGCTTAATTTTCTTGCTGATTTAGCATCTTGTAGCATCATATAGCTTTTGCATCAAATTCTGATTAGGGATGCTATAGAAATTTTTGTCCCTGGCTGCTTCCACACCAGGGTGGTTTTCTATGATAGTCAGATTGCTGGTTCAACAGTTTGTGAAAGCACCCTTGCAACAGAGAGTCCAGATGGCAAATGGTAATCCATTCACTCTCCATTGTGACCCATGGTTTCCCTTTCATACCTGATGCACATTGACCCCCCTCCCCCATGATCTTATGTGACTACCAGGGTTCTCTAGGCACGCTGTTTTAATTAAAAAAAAAACATATTATTAAGGGGAGCATGTGTAGGACTGCATAGGAATAGAGTAATAGTACACCCTTTAAAAAAACAAACCCCACATATTTGCATAGGCCCCGTGGAATGATTCCCCTCCCCCATTTAAAAAGCAGGCTGAGGTGCTCATTCTGGCAATTGTTGAAAGGGACCAACCCAGTCATCAACAGTGAAGAGAGTAATTGATGAGATAGCACTTTATGGAAGTCCTTCGATTGCACTGTTCAGGAGAACTTTTTCTTTTTGAAAAGATTTGAAGGTATTTCCTCTCTGACAGTGATGAAATGCATCAATAACCTACCATTTTACTGTGTGGTTGCACTGTTCCATAGTATCTCCACTCCCCCCCCCCAAAGAAAAAAACAACCCCAGGACAAATAATGAAGTATGGCGGGGAAGACATACCTACAGATTTCATAGAGGGTTAGAGCAGTATTAGCATTATAGTGTTAAAACACTGCAACAGCATTGTTCTGATCAAATCACCCCATTAAAGAAAAGGATATATTGGCACCAATAATGCCAAGTAGTGTGTGTATGGGAAAGAATTTCCCAGCAACCACAGGGCAGCTCACCAACAAAATGCAGAGGAAGGAAAGGAGCAAAGGGGGTGTTTCCCTTCCTTCTAACACAAGATGTTGCGTCTCTTTCAGCTATAAGACACTGCTCACCCCAATAGCATCCTGCTGAGGGAACACCATTTTGTATAAGTGTAAAGTAAAGCAGGTTATTAAAGGGAGGAATAGGCTGTTTATGATTTGTGCATGAATACAGGACGACATTATGAGGAAACAGGAAACCCCTGCTTAGGGGACATTTTGTAGAAAAACAGGTGCAGGAGCTCATTAGCATAACTCATTAGCATAACTTATTTGCATATGCCACACCCACTAACATCACCGGAAGTGTGTCAGAAGGCAACACCCACCACTCAGGCTCCACTGGACTCTTTTGGATTGCTAGCTATTGGGAGGGGGAACGTGCAGATCTGTCCTCGCAGAGGAGGGAGAGCTTGTACCTGAATAAAACTTGGTCTTAAAGGTGCCACTGGACTCTTTTGGGCCAGGGGGATGGGGGGGCCTCTGCAACTTACCTGGTTGCTTCTTGCTCTGACTGAGGGCTGCTGGGAGCAGGGTGTGTGGCTTGTTGCATGTGCCTGCCCCCTGGGCTCTTTATTGCCGGAGCTCTGCTCCTGTGCGCTCCTGCAGGAAATGACCCCTGCCCCCATTCAATAAGTTATGTGGCTGAAACATGGAAAATCTTCCCTGTGAGAGCAGACTCTGTTGGTTTGACTCAAAACCCCCCATTTTGATTTTACTGTTCCCTTGGGTGAATCAAATCCACAAGTCTTTATTTACAGTCCATTTCCTAAAACCATTTTTCCCTCATAAAATGAACACATTTTCCCTCATTGTTTGGGCAACAATAAATGTCCTATATGTCAAATAAAAGAAAAAAAATTAAGAGCATTAGCAGTGAACACTGATAGAATGATAAAGCTCACAGCAAGAACATAGGAAATGAACCCCCCAAGGGCATAGTCTCATCTCTCTGCAACTGACCAAAATGTTGTGTTTTTGGTAGTTCATTTAATCTCTGTAGCAGGTAGGTATGTGGAGACCCTTTGACCTTCCCTCCCCAAAATGTTTATTAGTTTTATCAAAAGTCTTTGCTTCCATATAAATTCATTGACTATGTTGCTCAAGCAGGGAGTTCCAGATTTTCCTGAAATTTTTGCTCCAGATAAAGTGTGTTGAGGATTTTAAAGTCCAAGATGGCTATAAACTATAGACTTTGGTCGCTTTCACCAGGTCCTGTGTGAACAAATTCATTTTTGCTTTGGAGGTTTGAAATGAGCAAAACCTTCACTCTGAGTTTTAAAAGGTTTCTTTCCCCCTCTCTGGGCAGAGAACAGGCAGGAAGGAGGGAAATCACTTCAATTGCTTACCTCAGCCCACCTTCATACAAATGATAAAAGGTCTAGACAGTGGGATGGTCAAGCTCTCCCCCCCTCCCCAAGCAGAGAACCGTGATTGGGAGGAATTTATTTATTTAATCAATAAATCAATCAATTAATTCAATTTATATCCCACCCTCCTCACCAAGGCAGGCTCAGGGTGGCTTACATTAAGAGTTAAAATACATTAAAAATTATAAACATCATAAAAAATCATATACAATAACAAAATAAACTGCTAGTGATGGTATGATATTACGTAGAAATCCCAGTAGGCCATGGTCACAAAAGAGTTGTTTTGTCAAGCCAAAGTTGTTTTGTCAAGAGCAGTCTGTCGACTTCCTCTAGACTAAGTGGGCTGAAATAATCCAAAACCAGACTAGAAGATTTGCAGAGAGCCTCAAGTTCACTCGCTGTCTCAATTGTGGCAGGGAGATTGCGGTGGTGCAACAAAACCTTATTTGTGAAATAGCTCGCAAAAGCCTCATAGCCAATGTCCAATTCCCAAACCTTTGGTCTGCCCTGTGGCAAGACTGTCAAAGACCCAATAGTTCTAAATAATTAGGCTGGGTATGAGCTCATAGACACAATCGTAGCTGCATAAAACACTCTCTTTGTGGCTTTGATTGCCATCTCATAGGATCTCATAAACGACCTATAGGATTTCCTTGTAGCTTCATTGTGAGAGCACCGCCACTGTCTCTCTAGCCATCTTAGCCTTCGCTTCATCAGCTGCAGCTCCTGGGTAAACCAATGAGCTAGCCTGGAGTGATGGCACAGAGGGTGTCGGGGAGCGATCTTGCCGATGGCTGCAGAGAGTCGGCTGTGCCAATCCTCTACAAGCTCATCCAATGAGCCACTCAGGGGCATTGGATCCTGCAGAGCCATCTGAAGCTGCATAGGGTCCATTTGGTTCCATGGGTGAGCTAAAATATGCTCGCTGCCCAAACAGGGTCAGGGTGGCACATTCAGAAGGGCATTCAGGGCATGGTGGTCCAACCATGGAACTGCTGTGGCAGTGATCTAGTCCACTGTAACCCCCACCGCAAAGATCAAATCAAGCATGTGCCCAGCCCACTGAATGGGAACCATTACATATGGGAGAGTCCTAGTGTCACCATGGATGACACTAGATCTGCCACCTGTGTGGAGGCTGCATCATCCGCATGGTCATTGAAGTCTCCCAGGACTATCAGTCTAGGGTGCTCCAATGCCCAGCTCAACACAGCCTCCATCAGGGACAGCAGGCTAGTGGCCGGTGCGTTGGGTAGACGGTACATCACGCAAATAGCCAAACTCTCCCTGGCTCCCCACACTAGGTCAGCACACTCAATGCCTGTGAGCTTCAACAGCAGGAGCACCCTGAAGGAGTAAGCCTCCTGAATGAGCAGGGCCACCCTGCACCCCCACCCCTTGGTCCACAATTGGTGAAGGACCAAGTACCCAGGTGGAGCCAGTTGGGAGAGAGCTACTGTCTCCCCATCTTGAACCCAGGTTTCGGTCATGCACGCCAGGTCTACGTGCTGCTCAAGCAGGAAGTCCCAGAAGACCGTGGTCTTGTTGTTGATAGACCTGGCATTACACAACACCAATGTCGGAGGGGGGTCATTTAACCTAGCCCCACTACCTACCAACTTCAGGATGGGGTGCAGGCTGGAAGGAGGCCAAGCTAGTCTACTTCTCTGTCTCCTTCCCTTATATCTATACCTCTTCCCACCGCTGTACTTCCCCCACTGGAATCCTCTGTTAGCACAGGCTCCAGCAATAATCTCCAGGAAGAATCTCCAGGAAAAGTTTCTCTGAACCGGCCTGATCTACTCAGTGGGTGGGGGAAAGTGTCTCCATAAAACTCAGAGGAGCAAGAAGGAAGCTCTCTTTTGTGCTGAGTCTATCAGAGCAGATAGAACTCTTAACTGAGGTCTGGAGGAGGTGACCATTAACCATGTGCTAGCCTGACAAGCTGGAGAAAGCTACAAGGTAAAGGTAACTCTGTACAGATCTAGAACACCCTAAGCTAAGGAGCCTGTCCTATATTTTAACATCTGATAGAGCATGTATATAGAGAGAGGGACAGAGGAATTGAATTTGAACAATTTCTTTTGAATCCCTGGCTCAATCTGGTGCTGTGCTAAAAGTATGCTTGTGAACATTTTCTTTTTAATAAATACTTTATAACTTTTGATGCTGGTAGGGGTTCTCTTTACCACATAGTCCTCCACTGTTTCAGACATGCTATTTTAAAAGTAGTGCCAGGAGGAAGGCAGTCAGTTGGCAAGCAACTAGTTCTCCAGGGGCGCACAAGATAATTAATGGTCCCCATGGTGACCAGGTGCTGGGCAATGGGAGACACAGAGGCAAGGCTTCAGAACTTGGAAGGGAAGCTGGGATGCCTGCCTCTCCCAGGAGGCAATTCCTTACAAAGGTCAGCTGATGACAGTGGCTACCCAAGACAGAGAGAAAAGCCTCTCCAGGTGTTGGGAAAACCTTGGAGGGCAGGGTTCAACAGGGCCTGCAGACCAGAGTGGTCCCGTTTCGCCATACCCTGTAACATTTGTTTTCTCTCTCCTTCCTTTTGATTTTGTACTGAACACTCTGTTTGATAAAGTGTTCTGTGGAACTTGGATGCTCACTTACTACTTTGCTGCAATTTGGTTGATCCTGTTAAAAACCTATTACACTATTGCTGTGTTTTGAAAAAAAATTAATTGACCAATATGGTTACTTGCAATGATGGAATAATTAAGGCAAATATGTTGTTTTCAGACTCAGGTAGAATGCAGTGTAAACTCCTTAATAGAGCTTAATCCTTTCCTCTCCTCTGAGCCACTCCATAATTACAAAATGCACAAAACCTGTTGGTTAAACTTTCGATAAAACTAGCAAATACTTTTGGGAAGGAGGAAAGAAGAGGTTTGCGGAAGACAATTGAATAATAGTGATTATTTTAAAGGTACTTCCCCCAGCTCTTGCAAAGGACATGTAGAGATTTTTGCACAGCCTTGTAAAATAATTGCATATTTACTGTGATCAAGGGCATCCTGATTTTTTAAAAAACAGAAAAAAATAGTCTTTTAAACCTTTTGGTGCAACTTGTTTTACTTTCTATGTAAAGTAATAATTTCAAATGGCATCAATGTAAAGGAGGGAAATAAACACTTTCAACTAAGAAAAAAATTAGTTGTTGTAGATTTTCTGAGCTGTATGGCAGTGGTCATGGCATTGTAGTACCTGACGTTTTGCCAGCAGCTGTGACTGGCATCCTCAGAGGTATAACACAGAAAGATGGAGTACTCTCAGTGACACAGAGAATACTCCATCTTTCTGTGTAATACCTCTGAGGATGCCAGTCACAGCTGCTGGTGAAATGTCAGGTCCTACAATGCCAAGACCACGGCCATACAGCCCGGAAAATCTACAACTAATTAAGTCTGGCCATGAAAGCCTTCAACAACATAAAGAAAAAAATTGCTCTCAACGGTTCTGATCCTTAACAGTTGTACTCAGAAGTAGGACCCATGTTATTCAGTTATGCCCAGGGAAGTGTCCTTTGGATTGCACTGCTAGAAAATGCAAATTAAATTTCTATCTAAAAAATAATAATTAAGAAACACTAGCAGTCTTCCTTAAGATCTGCAGTAAAATGTTTCTGTTTACTACTAAAGCATGAAAAACTGAAGAATAATCTTTAATTAAAAGAAGCCTATTCTCATTATAACAGGGTTATAAGCAATGCACAATTCTGTTGCCTACTAACTTCCTGTTAAATTATGATTTTATTATGAGTGGGTTGTATTAGTTTAATGTACAGTGATAAGCTTGCAGTGGATACTTTGTATGAGAATCTTTTTGAGTATAACAAAGTTTGAGACCAGCAGCAACTTAAAGATAAAATTCCCGAGTGTATAAGCTTTTCTGAGTCAAAGCTCACTTCATCAGATACAAAGAAAATAAAGATCAATCAACCATTATATTCAGCTCAGATGGTAGAAGGGGTATTGCAAAGAAGGGCCATTTGGAGTCAGGTTGTAGAGGTATGATGCAAAATGTAATTAGGTCGATTAGGGCTAAGAGATATGCAGGAAAGTGGCAAATGCAGAAAATTAGCATCTGCAGCAAGACATGAATCTTATGTCCCTATTCAATCCTGGAGAGGGGTCCATTGTCCTAAATTTGTTCATAAATTCTAGGCCATCCACCGCAGATTGTAATTTCCCTTTTAAGCTTCTCTGTAGGAGAACTGCCATTCATAGGTCCTCACCAAGATGTCTGGGAGATTAAAATGTCCTTTTATTGATTTCTGAGTACTGTGATTTTTAACATCAGATGTATGCCCATTTACTCCTTTGCATAGGGACCAGCCTGTTTGTCCAATGTAAAGATTAAAAGGGGCATTATTGATACGTATAGCAATGGAAATGACAAAGTGAATGAACCTGAGATGTATAGCTGGTGTTGTTAGGTCTGGTGATTGTATTATTAGAGTGTATATAGAGATAACCTTGGCATCTTGGTTTATTGCAGGCCCCAGTCCAGAGTTTGTGTCCATGTACATTATTGTAAGTCAGAAGTTGTTTAAGGTTTGGGGGCTGCCTGTGAGCAAGAATAAGCCTGCCTCCCAGTGTTTTTGACTCTAGTGTCTCAGGGTTTCTCTGAGTTCATTTTTCCCTGCTACGCAAGTGTCCAACACCCCATCACCAATCATAAGCAGACACTCTAGAACTTTTTCTAAACAATGACCTAATAGTGAAGACTATGGAAAGCGCCAAATTGGACACATTGACTTTGATGTTAAAAGGGCAAATGGAAGAAGATTTTGTTGGACTATGGACTCCTCTTTATGATTGGATAAGAAAGAAACATAAAGATATGAATTTCTTGATAATATAATACGAAGAAGCCTTTATGAATTTTCAAAATCTCACAGTCTATCTTTTTGTAATGTGAAATGATATGTGGAGAAGATTTATATGCAGAAGACTCATTGCTTTTGTTTCCTTTTCTTCCCCTTCACCTGTATACCCTAAAAATTTAATAAAGTGTTCCTTTAAAAAAAGAACTTTTTTCTAAACAAAAGGAAGAAAAATGGCATACAGCAAAACAAAACAGTCATCTTCATTTTGTATTTGTTTTTGTTCTCTTTTCCCTCTCTTCTGTTTCTGTTAAAGAAACAGCCCCAGTCCATTATTAAACTCCATATGTCCCAAAATATAGTCCCTGCTGCATAAACATTTCTTTTCCATGGCATGAGATGTGCCTAGCTGCACATGAGAATATACTCTGTCATGTCTTTTTATGGACTGTAGGAAGCTGTGTCTTACACAGGAGTGCTATGAACAGAAGTACAGGAAAAGAGCCATCTTGGATGTGAAGAGAACCTGGAGAGGACTTAGGAAGCATGACTGAGTTGTTCTTCATCTTGTCTAATCCTTTCCCCCATCATATCTGAAAGCAAACTTTCACATCCATTTACTTGGACAATGCAGTGAAGTTGAGTTGCATTTATTTGTTTTATTTTGTTGTGAATGTTGATGTCACCTCTCCAGGGTGCTGCTTGCGGTGGCTTACAAGAAAAAAACACAATACCATAAAAACATAGATTAAACACGCATGCACACAAAATTAAAAATAAACTGGTGTACAAAAGTAGCCTAAAGGAATTGAATACCCTTAAATTTATCCATAAAACAGAACTCATAGTAGAAGCAGACCCATAAGAACCCCCCTAAGGTAAAAAAAACCCCAACAACCCTGGGTCAAAAGAAATGTGTTGCCCTTGCATTTAAATGAAAGTAAGGTAGGTGCCAGGTAAGCCTCAAGGGGGAGGGCATTCTGAAGGAGAGGTGCCACCATTGCAAATGCCCTGTCTCTAGTTGCCTGCCACCCTGTCTATGAAGGCAGGGGCACAAACAGCATGGCTGGGGAAGCAGATCTTAACTGGACAGTACTGAGAGAGGAGATCTTAAATCAGGGTGACAAAGTGAGTCACAAATAACTTTAGTCCAACTCATTTTAATATGAATGAAGGGAACATAGGAAGAACTTGCTGTATCAGACCAATAATCCAACTAATCCAGCATTCTGTTCCCCACAGTCTCTAATCAGATGCCTCTAAAAGGTCTGTAAGAAGGGCATGGAGACCAAAGTCACCTCCCATTGTTGCCTCCAGCAACTGATTTTCACAGGTATACTGCCTCTGGACATGACAATTCCATTTAACCATCATGGGTAGCCACTGATGAACTTATCTGCCTGTCATCTGCAGATATTGCAAGGGAGGCACTTTTGCAAGCCCAGCAGAACCAATGGCAATCCAGAGTAGCCCAGCAGAACCCAGGGCCAATATGGCAGTGCATGCCCAACAGAACCCAGGGCCAATATGGCAGTGCATGCCCAACAGAACCAATGTCAGACAGAGAATCCCAGCAGGGTTGGGGGGGCAGAACCAAGGGCAGGAAACATTCTGAGCCTCTGTTGCTAAGCAATCGGTTCTGGGATCTCCCCATAGATATTGATTCTGGACCACTGGAACAAGGGCTACTCTCCCAGTCTCCCCAGATCTTGAAGGAAATTTCTTAGGCTGCCATGGATGAGAGGACTGGAGCTTCTGCTTTCCAGTATAAGAGAAGGTGTTTGCTGGAAATTGAGGATTCCCTACTGAGAGGGGTAGAGGCTAAAGTGTGCTGACCAGACTTGTCGTCTTGAAAGGTATGCTGTCTACCAGGTGCATGAATCCAGGCTGTGACAGAAAGGGTAGGAAGACTTATAGAGCCTACAGATTATTATCCGTTCTTGCTGATCCATGTGGGAAAAAATTATACTGCCCAGCACAGCCCAGAATGTATTAAAAGAGGCTATTGAATACCCTGGTAAAATGATGAAAGACCTTGTGTTTTTGTCAGTTCTTCTTGTGAACGGCTGTGGCTTAGGATGGGAAAGAACTGCAAATAAATGACTATGTGGATGGTGTCATCAGGAAAGGTTTGGATTTTTGGACCATGGCTTATGCTTTTGGGATGTGTCAGGAGATGGTTTGCACCTCAGGAGGGTAGGAAAAAATGTATTTGGTAAAAGCCTTGCAAAGCTAATAAGGAGGGCTTTAAATTAAATCATATGGGGGAGCAAGACAAAGACTCAAAGCCTAATATGATGCCGTTAACTGGAGATAAGAATGCTAAAGTTTTGCAGGGAGTGGCACATATGCTAGGTAACATTATCTCACAGGTAAGTACAGAAATTAAAACCTCAGGGTGCATAAAACATTAATTCCAATGTCTCTATAATGCACAGAGTATGGGAAATAAGCAGGAAGAACTTGAAATCCTAATATAGGAAGGGGACTATGACATAACAGGCATTACTGAAACTTGGTGGCATGACACTCACAATTGGAATATTAGGATTGAGGGGTACAACTTGTTTAAAAGGGACAGACAAATAAGGAAGGGGGAAGAGTAGCATTGTATGTAAAGGAGTTATATACCTGTGAGGAAATATGTGAATCTGAGCATGGAAGTTCAGTTGAGAGTCTCTGGATAAAAATAAAAGGAGTAAGAAGTAAAGATGATATTATGGTGGGGGTCTGCTGCAGACCAACAAGCCAGGCAGAGGACTTAGATGAGACACTCCTAGAACAGATTACAAAGTTCTCAAAGAGATGGGATACGGTGGCCATGGGACATTTCAATTACCCAGGTATCTGTTGGAAGTCCCAACTCTGGTAAAAACGAAAGGTCCAATAAATTGTCTTGTCTTGCTGACAACTTCATTTTCCAGAAAGTGGACAGGGAAACGAGGGGATCTGCTATCTTGAACTTGATTCACACCAACAGGGAAGGTGAAAGTAATGGGCACCCTGGGTAGTGGTGGCCATGTAGTTTTGGAGTTTACAGTCTTGGGGAAGGGAGGGGAAAAGCTGTTAGACTTCAGGAAAGCAATTTTGACAAACTTAAAGTTACGCTGTCTAGAATCCCCTGGTCAGAAATACTTAAAGAGAAGGGAGCTCAAGAGGGGTGGGAGTGTCTTAGAAGTGAAATACTGAAGGCACAATCATAAACCATTCCTATGAGAAGGAAAAATGGGAGGAGCCTAAAAAAAGCCAAGGTGACTCCATAAACAGCTTTCTAAAGACTTGAGAAATAAAAAAGACTAATTTAGGAAATGGAAGGAGGGGCTTATAACCAAGGATGAATATAAATAAATAACCAGTACTTGTAGAGAGAGAGTTAGGAAAGCTAAAGCTCAGTATGAGCTTAGGCTAGCGAGAGATGCTAAAAACAACAAAAACGGGTTCTTTTATTATGTTCAAAGTAAGAAAAAGAGCAAGGACTTGGTAGGCCCATTGCAGGGACAGGGAAGTGAAATTATAACAGGTGATGAAGAGAGGGCAGAACTGCTAGATTCCTATTTTTTCCTCAGTCTTTTCTTGTGAGGGAAAAGGTGCTCAACATGGCAAAACCAGAACGTATGAGTTGCAGCCTAGGATTGGCATGGGGTAGTTCATAAACGCCTGGTTTCTTTAAATGAAACTAAGTCCTCGGGGCCAGATGAACCACATCTAAAGATACTAAAAAAACATGCAGACGTAATTTCTGAGCCTCTGTCCATTATTTTTGAGAATTCTTAGAGAACCAGCGATGTACCAGAAGATTGGAGGCGGGCAAATGTTGTCCCCATCTTAAAGATGGCAGAAAAGGAGGATCCGGGTGACTATCAACCTGTCAGCTTGACGTCCATATCTGGAAAAGTTTTAGAACAAATCATCAAACAGTCAATCTTTGAGCTTTTAGAAAGGATGGCTGTGATGTGTTTCTCAAGAACCAGCATGGGTTTCTCAAGAACAAGTCATGTCAGGCTTACCTTATCTTAAAAAAAGTTAAATTCTTGGAGAACAGGTGAGATGCCAGAAGATTGGAGGTGGGAAAATGTTGTCCCCATCTTCAAGAAGGGGAAAAAGGAGGATCTGGGTAACCACTGACCTGTCAGCTTGACGTCTATACTTGGAAAAGTTTTACAATGAATCATCAAACATTCCTTGAGCATTTTGAAAGGACAGCTGTGGCCCCGGTCACACTGAGGGAAAAGGTGTGGCTGAAGTGCGGCTTTTTTGAGCGGCATCAAAAGAGAAGCGCGGCGGTGGGATCAGACAGATCCCCCCCGCCACCGCACAGTTGCTCCCCGGCATGATCAGATGCCATGGGGAAGCCACAGATGGGTGAGTGAGGCAAGCCCGCTGCGCATGTGTGCGCCTGTGCAGTTTGGCAGGGGGCCTCGCATGCTGCTGGAGATGGGCGTGCCGGCGATCCCATGGCCGCCCCTGCTGTGGATTTTCTGGTAAGTAGTAGTGTTTTGTAGGGGTTTTTTGATCCACATCTTCAGCCGGAAGAGACAGATTAGGGCCAGGTGCGTGCCGCTTCCCAGATGTTGCGGTGTGATCGTGCCCACTTGATGCACCCCCAATCCGTCCCTCTCGTGGATCAAAGCCTCCCGTGTGACCGGGGCCTGTGTTTACTAAGGGCCAGAATGGGCTTCTCAAGAATAAGTAATGTCAGATTAATCTTATCTCTTTTTTTGAGAAAGTTACTACCTTGCTGGATCACGGGAATGCTGTAGACATAGTTAATTCTGATTTCAGTAAGGCTTTTAATAAGGTTCCACATAATATTCTTGTTGACAAGTTGGTAAAATGTGGTTTGGATCATATTACTGTTAGGTAGATATGTAACTGGTTGACAGATCACACACAAAGAGTGCTTGTTAATTTAGGCCCTTGGAAATCCTCTTGGAGAAGATCACACCCAAAGAGTGCTTGTTAATTTGGGCCCTTGGAAATCCTCTTTTGCTCAACATCTTTATAAATGGTTTGGAGGAAGGAATGGAGGGAATGCTTATTAAGTTTGCAGATGATACTAAATTGGGAGGGGTAGCAAATGCAGTAGAAGACAGTCAGGATACAGGATGATCTTGACAGGCTGGACAACTGGGCTAAAACAAATAAAATTAATTTTAATGGGGATAAATGTAAAGTTCTGTATTTAGGTAGGAAAAGTCAAATGCATAATTATAGGATGGGGAAGACTTGTCTTGGCAGTACTATGTGCAAAAGGGATCTAGGGGTCTTAGTAGACCATACACTGAACATGAGTCAGCAGTGTGATACGGTAGCTAAAAAGGCAAATGCCATTTTGGGCTGTATCAACAGAAGTATAGTGTCCAGATAACGCAAAAGTTATAGTATCACTTTACTCTACTCTGGTTAGACCTCACCTAGAGTACTGTGTTCAGTTTTGGGCACCACAATTTAAGAAGGATGGAACATGTCCAGAAGAGGGCAATGAAGATGGTGAGGGGTCTGGAGACCAAGTCCTATGAGGGAAGGTTGAAGGAGCTGGGTATGTTTAGCCTAGAGAGGAGACAACTGAGAGGTGATATGATAACCATCTTCAAGTACTTGAAGAACTGTCATATAGAGGATGGTGTGGAGTTCTTTTCTGTTGCCTCAGAAGGTCAGACCAGAAGCAATAGGTTGAAATTAAATCAAAAGAGTTTTTGGCTAAACATTAGGAAGAACTTCCTGACAGAGCAGTTCCTCAGTAGAACAGGCTTCCTTGTGAGGTGGTGGGCTTTCCTTCTTTGGAGGTTTTTAAACAGAGGCTAGATGGCCATCTGACAACAATGCTGATTCTGTGAACTTTGGCAGATCATGAGAAGGGAAGTTAGGACAAGTTGCACCAGTGCTTAGTTCTTGTGGCCTTTTCTTACACACCCAGGGAAATGCTGATTGCCACTTTGGGGTCAGGAAGCAATTGCTCTCTAGGCCAGTTTGGCCAGGGATCCTGGAGGTTTTTTGCAATCTTCTGGGCATGGAGCAAGGGTCACTGGGTGTGTGTATAGGGAAGTATTTGTGAATTTCCTGCATTGTGCAGGGGGTTGGACTAGATGTCCCTGGAGGTCCCTTCCAACTCTATGATTCTATGATTGATTCTACAGAAACTCAGCAGAAGAAAGTTAGGCAAGTGGGACACTTTTGTAAGCACTATAGAACCAATGGCAATCCACTGAAGCCCAGCAGAACCATCTTAAGCAAGGGAGGGGCACTTTTGCAAGTGCAACAGAATCAGTGGCAATCCACAGCAGCCTGTGACAAATGCCTCCTCCCCGCTCCCTCTTGTTGCCTGGGAAACCTTCAAAGGAGGGGAAAAACAAGCCTGAAGACCTTAAACTGCTGCTATTCTGAAAGGCCAAATAAAACTCATACTTTTTCAAGCTTATTCTGGTTCAGGATAATCGGCTTTGCAGGAAGATTCTGAATGTGAATTTGGCTAAAAAAAAACACTGGTAAGGTATTTTTCAGGTATTTTATTCAGCTCAGCTCTACTTGTGCGCCCACTTCCAGTCAACGGCAACGTAGCTAGGGACCATATTTGTGTGTGTGTGTGTTTTAGCTAGCTTCCTTCTATGTATCTCTGAAGAATTGTGCATGCATAGAGTGCTATTGTGTGTGTTTTGTCCCCTGATACAGCTCCCAGGCCCCCTGAACAAGCAATCAGCATTAGCGCTGATCAGATGTTCAGGATGGAGAACATGAGACTGGACAGAGTTCCCTCCTGTCTACCAATCAGTCAATTGGTATGACTGCTGATATTCTGCCAGGGCTGCAGCTCTGACTTTTAATCACATGCATAACAGTTGCAGGAATTAAGATTATTCCTTCACATGCCCATTGTCCGCTCATTCCAGCTGCAGTGGTTTTGATAGAAGTTGTTTTCTCCAGCAGCCAGTAACTCTTCAGCTAGCATGGAACTAGAAACATCTTGAGTTTTCAGAGACAGGAAAACTCGATTATATGAACTACCTGGTTGCAATGGAAAGCTGCAGCTTTGTACATGTGGGTGACGTGGCATTAGCATACAGTGAGTTCCACCAGAGCAACTTCATTTGTTGGCTTTTGCTTGCAGGGGCAAAGAAAGTCATGATGCGCTGATATCGTCGTGACAGACTTGTGTAATACTGGATTCTAGCTGGAAGGAGAGGCAGAGGAGATGCAGGGCTGCTCATTTCAGAAGAGGCCCTGTGGCTTCCATACGGTCTAGTTCTAACAATTCTCTCTTCCTGTTTCTGTAAACTCAGAAACCAGTGTTTGGATACTTTCGACATTCCTATTCTCACAAAACACTACCTTTTAGTTTAGCATTGTATTTGTGATCTGATGGCCCCTGCCACATGGGGGGGAAAGGTACGGTCGAAGTGCGGCTTTTTAAAGCCACACCAAAAGAAACATGCGGCGGCGGGATCACATAGATCCCCTGAGCCGCCGTGCAGCTCCTCCCCAGCATGATCAGATGCCGGGGGGAAGCCACTTACGGGAGACCAAGGCTCCTGAACTGCGCATGTGTGAGCATGCGCAGTTCGGCCAGGAGCCTGGATTGCTCCAGAAGATGGGCGTGCCGGCGATCGCACGGCCGCGCTTGCTGCGGTGTACCCGGTAAGTCCTCCTCTTCTGTTTTTTTTTTTACAGCGCGTTATTGGCCTGAAGGAACGGATTGGGGACGGGTGCAAGCTGATTCCCAGATGTTGCGGTGTGCTCGCGCCAGGCTCTTTTTGTAGCAGGTACTCCTTTGCATATTAGGCCACACACCCCTAATGTAGCCAATCCTCCAAGAGCTAACAGAGCTATTCTTACAGGAGCTACTGTAAGCTCTTGGAGGATTGGCTACATTAGGGGTGTGTCACTTAATATGCAAATGAGTACCTGCTACAAACAGAGCCCCCCCGATCCGTCCCTCTCCCGGACCAAAACCTCCCGTGTGACCGGGGCCATGATATTGAAGTTCTATTATTTCATGGCATAAACTCTATATGTATTATCTAGATGGTTAAGCCAAAACTAAATTAGAGAAAACTAAATAAGAGAAGAGTTTAAACAACAGGAACCAGGGGAGAAGGACAAATGCAAGGGAAAGGGTTGGCGTAAACGTTTGCTAACAGATGATAGCCTGTGGTTGCAGTTCTAAAAGCACTTTCCTGGGAAGAAGCCCCATTTTTTTTAAAAGGACTTACTTCTAAATAGACCTCCTTAGAATTGCTCCCTGTGTCCTGGCAAATTCTCATATCATGTAAGAGCATTACAGTGTTTCCTCTCTAATTACCTATGGTGTGGTGTTATTACTTTCCCCCAACCAGTTATATTACTAGAAGGTATACTAGAAGGCCCAAATATTTATTAGAAGAATACCTGCTGAAAGAACTGAATCTATATGTGTTGGCTGCTTGTTTGTGTTGGAGCTGAAATGTCACAAGCTATCCAGCAGCTGCCCAAAAAAAAAAGTGTATGTAGGGGAATGACTTGCATTGACTTCTGAAATGCTATGTGCTGAGATTATTAAAGAGCACATCTTTACTTATGGTGCTCAGGGATGAGGAGATTTCCCCTCTTTTGCATATTGTTTGGGGATTTTGGTCTGCCTTGCATTTTATTCCTGCTTCATTCCAGTTTCACTGGGAGACTTTCTATAATTAATCCTGGAATTGGAGCAAGTGCAGCCCACTGCGGGTGTCAGATTCCTCAGTTTGTTTGTGTTTATTCTCTACTGAAGTACAGACAAACATTGATAACATACTGCAATGAAGTAACTTTGATGCAGTGAAAGGTAGGGTTGCACTTTGATTCTTTTTAATGTTCTGTTTGACTGATGTGCACATGAACTCCTGTGAATGGGTTGCACGCTGCACATTTCTTGTAATATGACCCCCATCAAGAACAGACAAGCATCACCTCCATCTTGTCAGGATTCAGCTTCAGTTTATTCTCAGCCATTTCACCATGGCAATCAGGTACTAGCTCAGGCCAGAGACAGCAGGTTTGGGAGGCTTATTCAATGGGAGACATATAGCTGGAAGTCAGTCCACGTATTGGTGGTGGCATCCAGAGTTTCAGACAATCTCATTAAAGAGCTTCATATAGGAACCAAATAACATGGGACCGAGTACCAAGCCCTGTGTCATTCAATCTGAGACTACCAAAATCATCTCCACCCTGAAATCAGGCTTGAAGCCAGATTGAAAAAGGTCAAGGGCAGATATGCAATCCAGGAATTTCTGGAATTTTTCAGTGTTTTATACAGGTGTGCAAAAAATATGCAAATGAATGGAAAGTAGTTTTGTTCAGTTGTGCTCATCTACAACATTTGAACCAAGCATATATCAAATATCAGAGAACAAATGTACAACAAAGTTCTTTACTCCTGAAAGAGCACAACAAAATACCCAAGCTAAATATATACAGAGAAATTGCTGTTTTGGGTCATTACCACGATGTTTTGGAAGGGTATTAGGAATCTGGGATTCTCAGTGAAATGAAACTACCCTCCCTGAAGAAATCCATGTTGCTCTCAATTGTGGGTGCTGCAGTGCTAGTAGGCAGTTTGTGCTCCTGTCCTTTCTTGATTCTACTGATTCCTTGGGCAATGGCATTTCTTCCTTCCAATCAGATTCTTGCACGGGAGGAACACGGAGTGCTTCCAGCCAATCACCTTTGGAGACAAGCCACAGAGAGATGTAGTTCTCTTTCATCCCTTCCTCCTTGAGGAGGGGAGCCATTTTGTTCTTCTATGGCTAGGTAAATAGAGAGCTGGGGCAGAATATAGTAAAACAAATGACAAGGATGCCTATTGGGAACAATGGGAAAAGCCCAAAGGCCCATTGACTATAATGGGAGCCTGGAATGCCTATTTAGTTACATAGGCTCCACTGAAATATGTTACAGCACACAAAAGGTGTAAAGAAAATGTCCTGGAATCCTGGAATGACAACCTCCAGAGTGAAGTGACGATCCCTGAGAGTAGAATGACAGTTCCCAGACTCGGATAAAATGCTCTGGCATTGGAATCACAGCTTCCAGAGTGGAATGATGGTCCCTGGGGCTGTCATTCCAGTCACAGATTACTGATTCCAGTCCCAGGGCCCTCATTCCACCCCGGGAGCTCTCATTCCAGTCATCTGTCTGGGCCCAGATGAGGAATGGATTTAGAGAGAACAGCCCTGAGAGTGGAATGATGGACCCCAGAGTGGAATGATGACATCTGGGCCCTGAAAGACTGCTCTGGTACTGGAATGAAAGCCCCTAAAGTGGAATGATGGTCCCTGGAAGGTAACATAGATGTTCTGCAACCTGACTCAGATATAGTATACATTCCCCATTGAAAATAATGGTCCCTGACTCCAAAACAACATGGATTTGAGTACCAAACAGTAATACTCTACCCAGTAATAAGCAATCATGGTAAAAATCCATCTCAAAGCTCAGATCTGAAGTTAATGGTCCCCCCCCCCAGTGTATACTCCTAGTCCTGTTTTTTTTTAACAGGCAGAGTTACATCATTGCAAATGTAGAAGCTGCCATTCATTATCTACCTGAAGAAGAAGCTGAAGAAATAAGAGGGGATACGGCAAGGATCCTACAAAAAGCAAAGCTTCCCACCAGCAATATAACACGTAAGGAGAGAAACGCCATCAAGACCCTCAATGTGGATCCAGAAATCATTAGTCTACCAGCTGACAAAGGCAATGCCACAGTGATCATGAAAATGGAAGAATACAAATATAAGATTAGAGAACTCCTGGACCCTGCAACATACAAAAACCTTATCCCCACTTCTGTTTTGTTGGGATTAGGTTTCAGTTTGTTAACCCTCATCCATTCCAAAACTGTCTCCAGGCAGTAGCTCCAGGTTTCCACAGGCTCCTTGGGATCTGCTGGTAGCACAAGATGGAGTTGAATGTCACCTGCATATTGGTGGCAGCTCAGCACAACTGTCATTGGATAATTCAACCCATCTATGTTGAGGGACACTTGTGTGGGTGTCAGGTGATAGTGGCCAGTGGGCCCTTCCTGAGGGCTTGACTAGGTATACAGAGAAGCCTACAATGTGAAGGGCATTTGAGAGTGATAGTTATTGGTATGAAGAGGTTTTTTTTTTGAGGATCACACAAAAGAGACCTGATTAATGCACCTCTGTAGTTTTACATGGTAGCCAAGCTACTCCCTCATGAAAGTGCCTAAGAAAATACACACCTTAATTGAGAGACTGTGAGTAGATATCAAAAGTGCAGGCCAGAAGTTCTGGGGGTGCAAAATGGCACAGCCTTCCATGAGGGGAGCTATGGGGACAACAGTTCATTGCCCAGACTGGTATGAAATGCAGGTTACATACAATAGGAGGTTGTTCTTGAACAAGAGAGACCTGAGTTTAAAATCATGACTCAGCCCTGTGACGTTTGGCTGTTCATCATCTTATAACCTAATCTCCCCTATATTGTGAGAATAAAATAGGTTTAATGTTCATGTACACTGCACATAATATCTTGGTAGGGTGAGATATAAATACAATATAATATATGCAGAGGGGGAAAAATGTCTAAGAGTATGTTGGAATTGACTCCTGGGCAGTCAGAGGCAGAACTGAACTCTACAGATGAAATTTTCTACTTGGTTGGCCTAGTGTGCATATGTGAAGAAGCTATGGTTCAGAAGGGTCGAGCTCTGGTTCAGTAGCAGAATATATGCTTTTCATATATATATAAAAATTGTGTTCAGTCCCTGACATCTCCACTGAAGGGATCTCAGGTAGCAAGTACTGAGAAAGACCTCCATCTGCCTGGGAACCTGAAGAGTCATTGCTGTTGGGCAGAGTAGGCAGTACCAAGCTACACAGACCAATTCAGTATCAGGAAGCTTTAGATATTTGTTTTATGAGGAGAGGGACTTTGGCTCCATGGCAAAGCACATGCTTTGTATACAGAAGGTTATACAAGTTCAGGAAGTATAAGGAGGTTGCATATGTTTGTAAGATCCACTGTGGATGATCTCCTTCCTTTGTAGGGTTGCCAGGTCCTGCCTCTTCCCCAGTGAGAGACTTTGGGAGGTGTTCCTGGAGGGGGAGGGGACGTCCCTAATGTGATGACATCACTCAGAAGTGACTTCATCACATTGGGGCTGCGCCTGAATCCCAAGCATTAAATTCACTACTTGGAATTCAGGCACCCACTCTCCCACTCCAAAAGTGGTGGTTCAGGTGTGTGTGGCCCCCACTCTTAAAAACATTTAAAGGGACCCTTTAAATGCATTTTGAGGAATGGGGATCCACGCACCTGAATCCCAAGCGGTGGCTGCCCCTCCCTCTTCCCTCCTGCAAGATCTAAAGGGTCTTCCAGGTGATTGGCGGGCCATGTTCTCCCGCTGATCAGCTGGAGGGCCCTTTAAATCAGGCAGGAGGGGAGGGAGAGTTGTGGCAGTGGGTGGCAGCTGTTGGGGTGGGGTTTGGGGGGTAGGGTTTCCCCCCACTGGTCAGCTGGCCAGTGGTGGGCAAGAGCACCCAAAATGGGGTATCCTATGCCTCCACATGGGGACTGGCATCTCTATTCCTTTGCCCAGTTTGGTGACAGCATAACATCTATATTCTTTCTTGATGTTCACAGATCACCAGTTCTAAACATGAAGCAGATTCTAATCTTGACACTGTTTGATAAATTGTTTCTAATATGGTTAGGGCCTCAAGGGTTGGTTTCTGTGGCACAAAAGTTGGATTGTACTCATCCAAATGTCATCCTATTCAGTCAAAGTCTTAACCCTGTGTTAAAAGTTAAACATACATTCCAGATCTTTAAGGCTGAGAATGATACTGCTTAAATGTGTAGTTGAACTGTGCCCCATCAGGGGACTTCCATCTCCATCTCTGAAATTAGATGGCACTTTAGTACCTGATTCATATTTGCTCTTCAAACAAAGCAGCATATGAATATTCAACTGAATTTATAAATCTATTTTCAATTTCTTTTCTTTCTTTCTTTTTTTTAAAATGCACATTAAAAAACAATGGACTCCTTTCTGTTTTTCAGGAGTAGACAGGCATTTGCTGCCAGCGGGATAATGTCAGGGCTTTATATAATGCAAATGGGATTTTCGAGGAAGAGTTAATGTCAGCATAAGCCATGAATTAATTTGAGAGGGGAAGAGGAGAATGTTATTAATTTAATCTACTGCTCATTAGGGTTTCAGTGGCACTTTTTTTTGCACTTTTCCTTAGGCTTAAACAACAAAGAGAATTGACCCTTCACATCTTTTGCTAACTCTCATTTTCTATGTCAATTGTAGATGCACGAAAAAAAATATCACAGCTGATGAACAGCCAATGACATACGGGGTTGCTTTTTTTTTTTAAAGTTGCATTTACATGACATGCATTAATCACACATATGAGAAATGGGAGAATTCTTATTCCTGGTCATGTCAGTGCTTAACTTATAAAAGCATCCAAGAACTGTACAAATGTTTAAAGTTAAATATTTGGATAAATAAGGAACATATTTAAGAAATAAATGAGGGATTTGCACGTTTGGGACACCTGACCTGCAATAATACAATCTATCAAAAACCAGTTTCTTACTCCGCATGTTGCGTGAGCAAGTGACCTAATTGCACATTATTTCCCAGTTAGAAGCAGCATTCTGGCTTAACTGTGCATTATTCCCAATTCAAAATCACACCTCTAATATCAGTTGAGACTGTAGCTGGGAAAGCATAAACCAGATGCAGTTGTTTGGCAAACACTTTAATGGTGTAATATTTGTATACTCTTTTCATAGGTCAACAAAACCAGTGTGCAAACATGTAGCTGTTGGTAGACGCCACAAAAGCAAACATGCCACTTGGGATTTGGAAGGGTAAAAATCATAGATATTCATAGCATTCCTAAAATAATTTTGTAGCAAATGCTAGCTTTTATGCCTTATCCCACTTGCAGGGAATACTATACAATTAGATCAGCTCTCTATTTATTGTCAGCAGAGTTCTGCTCAATTTAAGACAGAGTTAGAAAGTCCAACTTGATTTTCAACAAGTTTTTTAAAAATGTAACCACAAGAACATATGACAAGAACAAAATTACTATGTGATTTTATAACACGAATAGGAAGTTAACTAGAGGGATGTTTACTGACGAGGAGGGAAGTAGCAAATTATTAACTAACACAACAAATTGGAGCTCAACCTGTGGTTAATGTGGGTCATTCCCACCCTTGTTCTTCTCTCACTGATCCATTCAGGTGATGTTGCCTCTCTAACATATATTATTATTATTTTTGTTCAACATGACATCCTCTTTCTTTACAATGTAAGTTGTAAGTCAAGACCTAGAGCAGCAGGCCCCAAATTTTATCAATCCTGCATTTGAATTTGAAAAAAATAATAATCGTGGGACTGCCCCCCCCCAAAGTCTTCCTCTTCTCCCTAACTGGTACCTACTACACACTGGACGTAGGGTTGCCATCTACCTGCTTATGGTGGGCAATTACCACCACACCCTGTTGCCTGTCACTAGTAAATATGGTGGTGGGAGGAAAAGGAAGGGAGCAGGTGCCAGCATGCTGTGACATCATTTCTGATTGAAAACTGGAAGTTATGTCACCATGTTGCAGTGACACTCTGGGAATCTAACTGGCGAGACTCCTACAGTGTCACCGTCACTTCTGCTTTTGTCTGCAAATGATGTTGTGGCATCATATTATGTCGTTTCTGCCTCTCTGAAACCCACAGAGCCCCTCCACTAGGGATGTGCATTCAGGTATATCCAAGCTGAATATATTTCTGGAGTTGGTATCAGCTTGCTAGGTTGATTTGTCTTAGATTATGCCTCTTTAAATTGGTTTTGTTGACTTTGCTAAATTGTATTCTTTGCTCGAGTTGCTTCATGTCAGTTTTGCTTTTTTGCAGTGGCTTCTCAGGTTTGACATTGCTATAGACACTCAGGTTGTACATTGGATAGATTCTGTGATTTTACATTTGCTAGGCTTGCAACAGCTTTCCTATTTAGTTTAGCTCAAGCAATTCTTGGGTTGTACATTGGTGCTGATTCTCAGGTTTTACATTTTTTCCTTATAGGAATCAACAGAGGATGGCTGAGGGCATCGCTTCAAGGACCCACGGAATTGGACATCTTGGTCCAAATGCACTTGAAATTCGAGGGTTTAGGGAAGGCACCAGCAACTCTGCTGAAATTTTGGTGCCAATAGCTTTAAAAACAGCCCCTCTAGCCCCCCCCCCCCCAATTCCCCATAGGAAATAATGGAGCTTAAAAAAACCAAAATCCCCCCCCCCTCAAAAATAAAATAAAATAAAAACCCTGGATCTGAACACCAAGCCAGTATTTGGAACCCAGGAAACTGGGAGTACCAATTTATCTGATATCCTATCCCAAAAACACGTATTTATTTATTTATTAAATTTATACCCCGCCCTACCCCACAAGCGGGCTCAGGGCGGCTTAAATAATTGGTCTATAGGTGACCATACATTCACATAAAAACAATATAAAATTCAATACAATAAAATAAAACAAAACTTATAAAGTGCTAGTGCTAATACATTGAATGCATAAGATAGCATGCTGAGATTACCATACAACCAGATTTGCTCAATGATCTTCCGGAGCACAGTGGTAGCGGCCATATGTTAGTACTACGGGCCGGCTCGTTGGTAGTTGGGGGTGGCGGCTCCTAGTTGAAAGCCTGGTGGAAGAGCTCCATCTTGCAGGGCCTGCAGAACTATAAAAGGTCCCACAGGGCCCTGATATCCAGTATGGACCCGCCACCAAGAAGGCCTTGGCCCTCATCAGCCTGGCTGCTTTGGGACCCAGTAGGGCCAAATGGTTTTGGGACCCCAATCATAGTGCTCTCTGGAGTACATGTGGGGAAAGGCAGTCCCTTAGGTATGTAGGCCCGTCTAAGCCAACCAGCCACGGCTTGTAGTTCCCGGTCCAGATCTTCCAGACTAGAGTTTGACCGGCCGCCCAACATCAGAGAGCTGGGTGTAGTCAGCGTACTGATGGCACCCCAGCCCATGCCTCCAGGCAATCTGGGCAAGGGGGCACATATAGATATTAAATAGCATCGGGGACAGCACAGCCCCCTGAGGCACACTGCATTCCAGCGGGTGCCTCATGGACTGCTGTTCCCCTAGTGCCACCCTTTGTCCCCGACCTCGGACAAAGGAAGCAAGCCACTGCCAAGCAAGCCCCTGAATTCCCATGTCAGCGAGGCGGTGAAGCAGTAGCTGGTGGTCGACCATGTCGAACACAGCAGACAGGTCCAACAGCAACAGCACTGCCAAACTGCACATCCCTATCTTCGACTACACTGTTAAGTCTCCTGCTAGTTTCCAGCCACCCTAACTGGAAAGATCCCTTTCAAAGGGCACAGCAAGCTGTAGATGCTTCATAGAGGCTCCCATCCTTTAGCATTCTCAAAACAATATAGTGAGAACCGCATCACTTACACTTTGAAATCAAGTTGAACTAAAATGTTTGTGTTGTAGTACATAGCCTGTAAGGTCAGGTTTCAAAAGGCAGCTGATTCTACAGGGCCACAAATGATTAGAAGGGCCTTTGTGCTTGAGACAGCAAGAAAATTCCAGATTGGTTAATACTATAGCATCTTGTCAGAGGCCAGATGAATAGGGGTAGGGAAGGTCTTGGAAAAACTGCTGTTTCTAGAAATAGGGGGAAAATACTACTATAACAAAAACAAACACAGAACTTATTTTTGTGTGTGTTTGGCTTTTTGCCATCAAATTGTAGCTGACTTACAGCAACCCCGTAGGGTTTTCAAGGCAACAGAAGTTTAGAAGTGGTTTGCCATTGCCTGCTTCTGCATAGCAACCCCTGACTTTGGTAGTTTTCCATCCAAGTATGAACCGGGGTGGGGGTGGGCTGCTTAGAGATAGTCTAGGCTATCCAGATAAGGGCAAAATTCTAGTATTCAATCCAAAACCACTATTGACTATTATTATCTATGGATAGAGACAGTCATATTGGTGGGGCTGTGGCTCAGTGGTAGAACATCTGCTTGGCATGCAGAAGGTCCCAGGTTCAATCCCTGGCATCTCCAGTTAAAAGGACCAGGCAGTTGGTGATGTGTAAGACCTCTGTTTGAGACCCTGAAGAGCCACTGCCAGTCTGAGTAGACAATACTGACCTTGATGGACCAAGGGTCTGATTCAGTATTAGGCAGCTTTTTATCTGTTCACAGGGCTTTTTTCCTGGGGATATGCACCAGAACAGAGTTCTAGAACCTCTTCTGAGTTTTCAGTATGCAGATTGAAAACTTCATTTCCCTCTTGAGAGTTCTGGCACACACACCCCAGCCCTGTGTGTTCATATTTCTATGGTGAAATCCTTTGCATCAGAAAACAGAGGGAAAGTAGTTCAATTTTATGTCATAAGTAATTGTGAAGACTGCGTTAAAGTTTTACATTATTGGTGCCACTCAGCCGGTTAAGAGCTCCTGGTATTGAGATACTGAATCCTTGCAGCCAATCTGGGCATTTTCTGCATACTGCTCTGAGGAGATCTGGAAGCTTTGGCACTGTGGGTGCCAGCTCTACACATTCTGCACTTTGAGACAAGGGGAAACCAATTCAATATACTTCCTGTAAGGTGACTAGTCCCTGCTACCATTCCTAGAAAACCAAGATGGATCTGTTTTCACATTACCTGGATGGACATGAGTATGACTCTCCCTCTGTCCCTACCAAGGACTCACAGCTCCCCCCACCCCCCTCACAGGCCCCTGTCAGTGGACTCCAGCCTGAGAAATATTAGGCTAGAGAGCAAGTTGGGGAGAACCCCCCACCCCCAGCCCTTCTTCAAGTTACACCAAAATATTAGAGCTGTTCAATAATCATAAGATGTACAGAATGCACTACTGCAGATCCTCAGTGTAAATTGATAAACTGGTTGCTAATTAAGCATTTAAGAGTTGTAAATGTCATATTCTTATTTCTTAATAGAAATTCATGCTTTAAGAATTCTCCATGATTCCATGTTTTATTTCTGAATTCTGTACAGAATGCTGTGTGTGGACAGTCTGTCATTGTTTTTAATTCCTTTAGGACATTTGCATCACCCTCCCCACCATGTTATCAATGCACATGTGCCTATTCACTGCAATCTAATGATCTTTACATGACATATTTCAGCTGGAGATCCCAAGCCATCGGAGGGCATTCACTCTCGCTAAATGGCAAGCCCTCCCAACAGCAGTAGTAGTGGGGCAATATTAAAAGATTCCTTTGAATGAAAGATTATGTCCCTGTGGCAGTGGCAAGATAGATGCAACAGAACATGTCCTCCTTTACTGCCCTTTTTATCAAATAAATTGCTCAAAGTGTATCTCCCTCCTGCTCAATAGAAACTCCGGGTATTCAAGTCTGGGTTATGTTAAAATGTTGCTCCTGGGAGAAAACCCGCAGGTGACTGCACTTTGTGTGAAATTCTGTGCAGCAGCCCACAAAACTCGACTGAACATCCAATGTTCTTTGTCTCCATTATTATTCATATTCACAATGGAAACTTTAAATGAGCAAGTAAGACAAGATGAAAAGATTCAAGGGCTTAAAATAACAGGTGAAGAATTCAAATTATTAGATTTTGCGGATGACTTGGATTCATAGTGGAAAACCCCAAAGATTCATTTGCCCAATTCTTGAAAGTTATATTAGACTACAGACATATTGCTGGACTTAAAATTAATTTGAAAAAAACCCAAGTTGTTGACAAAAAATTGCCCTTTAGATACAATAGAAGAAATTTAAAAAGTGTCCTCCATGGAGATAGCTAAAAAATTAGATATTTGGGTATTACAATAACTAATAGAAACAGTAACTTAATAGAATATAATTATAATAAACTTATGACAGAAATAAAGAAAGATCTAGACAAATGAAACCATCTACAACTCTCATTGATGGGAAGAGTGTCTACTGTAAAAATGAATGTGTTATCAAGATTCTTATTTCTAGCACAAAATATTCCTATTCTAAAGAAAAACATTATTTTCTTAGAGCTGGATAAGATCACAAGAAAAATTATCTGGAACTCAAAAAAAGCTAGAATAAAATGAAAATTATTACAAGATAATAAAGATAGAGGAGGTCTTGGAGTCCCTAACTGGAAATTTTACTATCAAGCACCTGCACTATGCTGGATCAAAGACTGGATTGACTTGCAAAATGTGAAGGACTAGAAGGACATGATCTAAGCATGGGGTGGCATGCATATATCTGGTATGGGAAAGATAAAATCCACTCTAATTTCCATCAACACATAATAAAAGGATCTTTAATAAAATTATGGAACTTGATAAAAGAAAGATATTATTCAAGAATCCCAAAATGGGTATCACCCCTGGAAGCATTTATGAAACCTTCTCTAGAGAATGTTATGAAACACTTTTAGAAAATAATAGTAACTTAAAAACAGAATAAAAATTGTCTCAACACAATATACAATTATCATGGTGGCAGTATTTACAATTGAAATCCAGATATACTAAAGATAGGTCTCAAGGTTTCGAAAGTAACAAGAATGAACTAGATAAGATCTGGTTATCTTCCAATGATAAACTTATCCAAAAACTGTATAAATTGTTATAAGATGATTATATGCTAGATTAAATGATTAAATCAGCGATGATTTTGTGGATGAGGGATATACGGATATAGGATGTAATATAGAAATTGATGCATGGAGTAAAATTTGGACAACATCCAAAATGATGAAAGCTATTACTTACAAATAATATATTTTTAAGATGTTTCATAGGTGGCATTGGTCACCTGAAAAAATAGCAAGATGTTAAAATAAAAATGATAATAAATGTTAGAAATGTAAAGTCAAAGTCGGTACCTTTATCATATGTGGTGGTGCGGTACAAAAACTCAAAAATACTGGTGAAAAATACAGAGAATAATACTGGATATTATGGATATAGAATTAAAATTAAAACCAGAATGCTACCTGCTTAATATTTTACCAGAAGATATAAGAAATATGGATAAATGTTTGATAATTTTAATAATTACATCTGCTAGAATTCTTTTTACAAAAAAGTGGAAATCTGAAAATACACCCAGTGAAGGGGAAATAATTAATAAAATTTTGAATTTAGCAGAAATGGATAAATTAAATATATCAATGCAAGATAAAGATGATAAAGTTTATTTGAAGAAATGGTCGAGAGTATATAAATGGATAGAGGAAAAGAGAACTTAATAGACTCGAATTGTAGTTGAAATGTGGATTTGTATGTATTGTAATTAAGAACATCTAATAAATAATTTAAAAAAAACCCTCGACTGAACATCCAAGAAAGTAAGAAAACATAAAGTACGGCATAAACCAATATAATATGTGTGTGTGTGTGTGTGTGTATAATTTTATAAATTTTAAGTCTTAAAGGTTAAAACCCTCCTCTCGCAATATATCCCTCTGTATTACTGGAATGCTTTTTACAATTTCTTATACAAAAATTTATTATAGTTTTAACTGAAACTTTTAACAATTTTGGGTGATGACTATGGTATATTTTATTCTGTGATTCATGCTGGTGCAATACCATAATAAACGACTTTGACTTTTGATACACAAAAGAATCATGATGCAACCATGTGCAGTTGTAGCAATGTGTATCTGCAAATCAGTAATGTGGATAAAGAAAAAAAATCTACAGATTAATTGAGAAATGCAGAAAACTGCACGCTTCAAATTTGCAATGAACTTCTGAAATTTATACTGGAATTGAAGAGATGTGAAATGAAACAGAGAACATTTGAGGGGAAATGCATTCATCCCTAGGTTCACAATTTCCTGATTAAGGTGTAAAAAGCTCAGTTCAATGAAACTGTTTTGTTGGAGGATTTGGTAGTGTTCTGTATGCAGGCAGGAAAGTTAGGAAGAACTTGCTGTATCTATTTCTAATAGTAATCAAGATAACAACACTGGTTATGTTGCTCCAAACATTTTATCATTTATTAGTTGATCCATAATACCTTTGTTCTTATTTGGATAGATCATTAGTTTATGCAATTAAGCATACAGATTTTCATTTATGTGAAATTAATACTGCAGTTTACTGACTACACTTTGCACAATATTTAAATCCCAATTAATATTAAATGACAGATCTTATGCTTCAGCTCTTTTTTTTATGTCAGTGTGCATTAATTTGAAGGACAGATTAATGCTGCCTGATTGGTACAAGCCAGATGTCATTGTTTTATTGTACTGGATCCAAATCTATGAAAACCAAACTACAATAAGGTTTTAAAAACATAAGATTTCATTTAGCTCATCCGTGGTTGAATCCCATGACCTGAGTTCTGTCTGGAATATAAACAGTACGTTGGGGGGGGGGGGGCGTGTGAAAAATTTTTGTTTTTTTTATATTTATACTCACTTTTTGTCCCCAGTGGGGACCCAAAGCAGATTACAACACCCCCCCCTAATTTATTCTCATATCATCAGCCCTACGGAGTAGGTTAGGTTAGGAGACAGTGAGTGATCCAGAACCTGTTAAATTAGCTTAAGTGCACTGTTTTATTTTGCTACCTCAGAACTCTGGGTAATCATATGGATATATGAAGCTGTTTTATACAGAGTTAGATCACAGGTCCACTGAATGCAGCACTTTCCAGTCTGACTGGCAGTGACTTTCCAACCTCTCAGTCAGAATAGGGTCTTTCCCCATGGCTGCTACCTGTGGTCCTTTGGCTGAAGATGCCAGAAACTGAACCTGAGAAATTTTTTTTCATGCAAAGCATATGCTCTGCTATTGAGTAATGGCCTCTCCCTCTAGGGAGGTGTTATGTGACAGGGAAAATGTTTAAAAATTCTAGTTCCTTGTTCATGGAAATTCACTGGGGCACTGTGCAATGTGGTTTATGCCAAAGTAAAGCAAGATAATGGACTAGTTCATAGGGGTCAGCCTTCTAGGATGTGATTTTTCAGGGCCCAAATCTTAGAGCTGTTAAAAATCATTATTCATAAATGAATCCATAAGATTTGGGAGAGGGCATTGCATATGAGAACCCTTTGCATCGAAATGAAGTTTTGGCCCAGACTAGTATCCTAGAAGCACCTATTTATCCATTTTTATCCTGCTGTTCCTCCCCAGAACTCAGAGTGGTCAACATTGCTGATCCCTCATTTTATCCCTACAACAACCCTGTGAGGTAGGTCATCTTGAGAGCAAGTGGCAGGTGTAAATTCACCCAATGTGCTTAATTGGAGACTAGGGGTTTGAACCCAGGACTCTCAGGTTACAGGAAAAAATTCCAATTATTGGACCACATATGCTGTAGTTTTGAGGATAAGATATTGCCCAGACTTCATTTTGGGGTACAAAATGATTAAATACTTTATTCATGCTACATCTATACCTCAGAAGTAGGAAGAATGTGCTTCAGATTACTCCCAGGCCTACCCAGTCTCCTTATTTCCTTAATTTGTATCAGATACCCTGGAGGCTCACCATCAACCCACATAGGACGTTTCCTCCCTGTCACAATTTCCTTCCAGCCCCACCACACTGAGTTTCCTAGTAGGATATTAATAGAGGAATCATGAGAGGTGTGTGAGAACTGGAATAGGGAGCCAACTGACCCCCACACAGACATAACTTGGAGTTACTCTGGAGAAAGGGCAGTTTACACTAATGATTCAGGACAGAAAAAAGTAAGTTCAGGATGGAAAAAAGGACATACCACTTTACACAGAGAGTGATTAAAATGTGGAATTTGCTGCCAGAGGATGTAGTGATGGCCACAGGAATAAACAGGAGGATAAGTCGTGGATGAAATGTCTATTCATGTCTACGAGCTAGGGTTGCCAGACCCCCACTTGGGGCAGAGGTTCCCCCAATTTCAGGGGCTCCAATGTGCCACTGGCCATCTGGCCAGTAGGGAAGCCCCATCCCTGAATAGCCCCTTCCTGCATCAATGTTGTCAGTGCAATGATATTACGCAGAAGTGATGTCATCATGCCGGGCATGTCATTTGGCAATGCTCCAGCATTTTGGCCAAAACTCTATGGTAACCACAGAGTTTTGACCAAAATGCTAGAGCATCACCACATGACATGTCTGGCATGATGATGTCACTTCTGCATGACATCATCACACTAATGACATTGCATGTAGTGACACTGTCCCACCCTCCCCACTCCCGGAAGGCTCTCTCTCAGCTCCACCGGCTGGGTAAGTAGACCTGGCAACCCCATGGTGGCTAAGGGAAACCTCCACATTCAGAGGCACTAAGCATCTGAATGCCAGAGCCAGGAGGCAACATCAGGGGAAGGCCTTGGCCTCTACGCCTTGTTACTGGTTGTCCAGAGGAACTGGTTGGCCACTGTGTGAGACAGGATGCTGGACTAGATGGACTATTGGCTCTTCTTATGTTCTTATGTTCCTAATGAATCTGAAGATGTGTGTTCTTTGGTTTCACTCTATTGAAGCCTCAGAGAAACAATCTCCCATGAAACTTTATATAACTTCACCACAGCCTCTTGGCTGCATTCAAGGCCCAGCAAAATCCTCCTGGTTTAATGCAATGGTGGTGGTGGAGGAAAGTGTTCTGAAGTTGCAGCCAACTTATGGTGACCCCATGGGGTTTTCAAGGCAAGAGATGCTCGGAGGTAGTTTGCCATTGCCTGGCTCCATGTACGGACCCTGGAATTCTTTGGTGGTCTCCCAACCAAATATTAAGCAGGGCCAACCCTGCTTAGCTTCTGAGATCTGATGAGACAGGGCTTGTCTGGGGTATCCAGATTGGTGCAATAGTTCAGTACAGTTAGTTTCTTCAACAAGGAAAAATAAGTATAGGTCTGATATCCCTCCAAATCTTCACTTTATACTCCTGTTAGCCTAACCTTCCAACCATAACCTCCTCTCTCAACCTTAACTTCTTCCCTTTAACAAGCCCTACCCTCCCATCTGTTGAATCCAAGCACTGTGCTTGGCCGCTGTCTCTAGAGTACAGTATTGAGCTTGCTTGTCATATTCACCTTTCGTCCAAGGAGCTCAGGATAGCAGACATGACCCCCATTTCATTGGAACAACAGTCCTGTGAGGAAGGTCAGGTTGAGCAAGTGACTGTTCTGAGGTTATCCAGTGAGGTTCATAGTGAGAGGAGATTTGAACTTGGGTCTTCCTTGGTTGTAATTTGACTTTCAAAGAACCACTATACCACTCTGGCTTTCAACCTGTCAATTGCTTTGTATTCCTAGTAAACCTGACACCACAGAGGTGAACATTCTCCTCCCCTGAATGTAGTAAAAGGACTATCTTTGGATTTGCAGCTTCTCTCTAAGGCTTTTTCTTTAAGAGCTTTCCCCCAAATTATTCACAGTAGGAAATTAAAAAGATGCATTTCTTTGGACAGGGTAATTTTTCTAAAAAATATATATTTTTAAGGCAGCATGGCTATTTGAACCACTTAGGCAATATGGGAGAGGCATGGCTGCCATTGAAAACAACAAGTCTTGCACTTTTCCCCCCTTCCCCCTGGTATTGTCTAGTAATGCAAAACACATGATATAACCCAGGTTCCCCAACGTGGGGCCCACCAATACTTATTTTGGTGCCCATCAAGCTTCCAGTTTGGTGTAATGGTTAAGTGCGCGGACTCTAATCTGGGAGAACCTGGTTTGATTCCCCACTCCTCCACTTGCACCTGCTGGAAGACATTGGGCAAGCCATAGTTCTGGCACATCTGTCCTTGAAAAAGAGCAGTTTCTGTCAGAGTTCTCTCAGCCCCACCTACCTCACATGATGTCTGTTGTGGGCAGGGGAAGGGAAAGGAGTCTGTAAGCCACTCTGAGACACCTTTGGGTAGTAAAGGGCGGGGTATAAATCCAGTCTCTTCTCTTCTTCTCAGACAGTGGGTGGAGCCATTGTAAGACAGGGCTTGTTATTGGCTTCCTTCATTCAAATGAGTTTTCCACTGGAGGATGAAGAATATTGGTGAGCATCTGGGCTTTCCTTAGTCGGTGTGTGCTTCCATCCCCCCTCTAAGATGTCCTTCTTCCCAGGGGGTATGAAAAGGACTCTGTTTGGCTCCGCTTCCTTGGAAGCCATTTTGAGGTGACACTCACCACCCCTTCTCAAAATTCCAAAAGTGCCCACGGCCTCAAAAAAGTTGGGGACCCCTGATGTAACCATGCTGTTCCACTTTGGGGGCAGCTGCTTATATATGTCTATGAAAGAGACAAATTGGCAGCATGGCAGCATCACATTCACATGTTTTTGTGTTTTTAGAGTCATCACTGAGGAGAGGAATAGGAAGCCCAAGGCTACGGTATTAATTGGTAGCCATGCACTTTTGGTGCCTTATTTTGGCTTTAACTACTCCTCCGGAGATAGATCAAGATGGATAGCCTGTTAGTCTGTCTGTAGCAGTAGAAAAGAGCAAGAGTCCAGTAGCACCTTAAAGACTAACAAAATATGTGGCAGGATATGAGCTTTCGTGAGTCACTGCTCATTTCTTCAGTGACTTCTTCAGTGATTCATGAAATCTCATACACTGCCACATTTTTTTTTTAGTCTTTAAGGTGCTACTGGACTCTTGCTCTTTTCTACTGCTATAGACAGACTAACACAGGTACCCATCTTGACCTCTCTCCATAGAAGGCAACACATTGTGCTGTACGGAATGGAAATCCATCAGCCTTATGAAGAAACCTGCACAGGAACAAATGCAGAAGGCTGAACATTATACCAAAGGAACTCCTCTGGAAGCATTCCTGTCCCACTCTTTCTGTGTAGGCTATGCTCTCGGACAGCTGGGGGCAGCAGAGAGTGTAGCATAGCCCAGGCCAAGTCTGAGTTGCTAAGGGAAACTAAAAGTATTTTTTTTGTAAAAAAGTGAAAACAGTTTAAGAAAACTGGGCAGTGTTAAAAAGGAAGAAAAGGAAACAATTAAGATAAGTTGAAAGGCAGCCCAGTGAAGAAAAAAATGAACAAAATTGGGGGGGGGGGTGAATCAACAACCAATGACAATAATAAGGCATTCAAAATGCAAATGCCATTAAACCACAGAGAGAGTGAGAAATGGATGCAGAATGTATTGAACAAGTGTGAAGCTAATTAAGCAACTTTCAGATCTGACAAGATCAGCTGAAGTTAACTGCTGCCTTGCTTAAGGAGTGGTTTGCAGCATCTGGAAGCCAGTCCCTCAGCAGATATGGAAAGTAGACGTTAATTATAACATTCCCCACATGGGGTGTGTGTGTCTTACATATGGGACAGGACAGATTCTTACCCAGGCAAGTAATAGGTTAACTCTTCTGGACCTTGACATTAGAAGTACCTTGCCCTATGTCTTCAGAGACCCTGCCTTCTGTGACCTCTGAGTGCGGTAGAGATGATGCACCATATTATTCTTCTCTGAGCCCAATCCACACCCACTCCATGTTTCTCATAGAGCAAGTACATCCATGTTTTATAAAAATGGCCACCAGCATTTCTTCAAGGAAGGCTCTACTGGCCCAGGGGTCTCTCTGTTTCTCGTGTATGAAAGGCTGCAGAGTGTCATGTACACTAAGCATAATTTATAAATCATCATAAGTTTCAGGGGTCATTTCGTAGAAAAAGAGGTGAAGGAGCTCATTACCATAACTTATTAGCATAACTTATTTGCATATTCCACACCCCCTGACATCACTGGAAGTGTGTCAGAAGGCAACACCCACCACTCAGGCTCCACTGGATTGTTTTGGATTGCTAGCTATTTGGGGGGGGGAGACGTGTAGATCTGTCCTCACAGAACATGCAACTCTGTACTTGAACGTGGGTGGCGGGGGGGGGCTCTGCAATTTACCTGGCTGCTTATTGCTCTTCATGGCCCAACTGAGGGCTGCTGGGAGCAGGGGGCGGGGCTTGTTGCATGTGCCCATCCCCTGGGCTCCTTACTGCCGGAGCTCCACTCATGTGCGCTCCCGCAGGAAATGACCCCTGATAAGTTTTATTATTCTAAAAGTCAAACTAGTGGCCTGATGCAGACAGAATAGCAAGCCAGGATTTGTCACTAGGGTTGCATGTTCCTCCCCAGAGTTATTTCTGCTTTCACAACAAACCTTAATTTGCTATTATAGCCAAACAGCAAAACTATTATTTGTGCTTTCCCTCGGTTCTCTCCTTTTCTGTTTTATTCTCATAATAATTGTGTGAACAGATGTCAGAGTGGCTGAGTCGCTGATCTGTATCTCTCAGAATCACACCCGAGCTCCAGACTACAGAAATAGTTCCCCTGGAGAAAATGGCTGCTTTGGAGGTTGGGCTCTGTGGCATGATACTCTGCTAAGGTCCTTCCCCTCCCCCAAACCCCACACTCTCCACATCAACCTGGAGAGAGAGAGAGAGACAGACAGACAGAGAGACAGAGAGAGAGAGTTATACCTGAACCATGCTAATGTCTAGATTAAGTTGGTGGAGGTGAAAAAGAGGATAATATTAATCCAATTGGCAACACTTTTAGGATTAGAGAGAACTTTCAAAGAGAAGTGTCCATTTTTAAATGTTTAAAGAATATGCAGCTGGGAAATGAAATGTGGCAATGTTGCAACACTGTTTGGGAATAAGTGCCATTGAAAGCACTAGGTCTGTTTATTACGTACTGTGATTCTGTGGTGTTTCTCAGCCAAAATTGGCTTCGAAAGTGTCCCACTGGAATAATTTCCTCCGCCACAATGCCGACTATGTTCAGGTTCAATGCAAATCTTCCTTGGAGTGGGAACCTCAACTAAGCTGGATCCAGGCGTAGATGGAAGGGGCTGCTTCCTGCCCTCCTTCTGAGGACTCCATCAGTGGCAGATGGAAGTAGAAGGGGGGAGGGTCTCAGCAGACCTGGATCCATGCACAACAGAGGGGTGTGCCGTATGGGTTTTAGAGTGCTGATGGAGGCTGCCTCTGATCCCTCCCAGTAATGTGACGTCTTCCAAGTAAGCAAGCCTATGCTGTAGGACTTTGTGCTACATTGATTTTGAATGTGTGGTCCCCCCATCCTATTGAAGGATCCATAGTTCATGAACAAAGCTTTACATAAAACCACAGCATCTCCAGTTAAAACAGGTAACAAAGGTAACAAAGCAGGGAAAGATCTGACTAAACTTAAGGCAGGTTCATTCTGTAAATCAAGACCCAGAATGCACCTCTTCCCCCATAACCGGTGACACAGTGCCAGCACATCATCATTTCAAACGTGGGCTGCTGAGCATTGTGAGCAATGAGCAGATATAAATACACATGTTGACTCAGATAAATTATACTGTAAGGCCTCTTTCCAAAGCCCCTTTTTGCATGGAAGGAGGTTGTGGAGTTCCGTTGCCCTGGTGATGGCTAGTTCTGCCAGGTATGCATCATTCACTTTTCAAATACAGGTGTGTACCTTAATACACAGGGTGGGCTAAAATTAGATATGTGCCATTGGTAAAATCATTCCAAACTGGATGTCTAAAATTAATATTGGCATGTAAGCAGTGCTGTGATATGCAAAAGCCCCACTGTTTGAGCATATTGGGAGTCAAGGCATTCACTTTTAAAACAGAGATGCATGGAGAATAGAAAAAGGGTATGAAATATACAAATTTACACAGGGGCCTGTGTAAATATATACAGCTATTTATTTGATTGTTGTATACATGAACCTCCTCAAACCTTTTGGGCTGCCGCTGAATTTTGGCGGCTGCTTTTGGTGGCAGGCCGAATCAGTTCAGAGAATCTGATTTGGCCTGTGGCTGCCCGAAAGGGGGCCAAATGGCCTTTTTTGGGGGGTGCATTCGGTTCAGATGAACCGAATGCACATCCCTACATGCTAGCAAGGTCATGCTCAAGATCCTACAAGCTAGGCTTCAGCAGTACGTGGATGCAGAACTGCCAGAAGTACAAGCTGGGTTTCGAAGAGGTAGAGGAACTAGAAATCAAATTGCCAACATTCAATGGCTTATGGAGAAAGTAAGGGAGTACCAGAAAAACATTTACTTCTACTTCATTGACTATGTTAAAGCCTTTGATTGTGTGGATCACAATAAACTGTGGCAAGTTCTTAAAGAGATGGGAGTACCAGACCACCTCACATGTCTCCTGAGAAACCTGTATAAGGGTCAAGAAGCAACAGAACTGGATATGGAACAACTGATTGGTTTGACATAGGAAAGGGAGTATGGCAAGGATGTATATTGTTATCCTGCTTATTTAATTTGTATGCAGATTACATCATGCGAAATGCCGGCCTGGATGAATCATGCTGGAATTAAGCTTGCTGGGAAAAACATCAACAACCTCAGATGTGCTGACGATACCACTCTAATGGCAGAAAGTGAAGAGGACCTAAAGACCCTCTAGTTGAGGGTGAAAGAGGAGAGCACAAAAGTTGGCTTCAAACTCAACATCAAAAAAACTAAGATCATGGCATCCGGCCTCATCACTCCTTGGCAAATAGAAGGAGAAGTCGTTGAAGTAATAACAGATTTCATGTTCCTGGGATCCAAGATCACTGCAGATGGTGACTGCAGCCATGAAATTAAAAGACACCTGCTCCTTGGGAGGAAAGCAATGGCAAACCTAGACAGCACAATAAAAAGCAGAGACATCACCCTGCCAACAAAAGTCTGTATGGTCAAAGCAATGGTATTCCCAGTAGTAATGTATGGCTGTGAGAGCTGGACCATAAGGAAGGTTGAGTGCCGAAGAATAGATGCTTTCAAATTATGGTGCTGGAGAAGACTCGAGAGTCCCTTGGACTGAAAGGGGATCAAATCAGTCAATCCTAAAAGAAATCAACCCTGACTGTTCCCTGAAAGGCCAGATACTGAAGCTGAAGCTCAAATACTTTGGCCACCAAATGAGAAGGGAGCACTCACTGGAGAAGACCCTGATGCTGGGAAAGACAGAAGGTAAAAGAAGGGGACAAGAAAGGATGAGATGGGGGACTTTCGGCACTGCGGCGCTGCGTCCGGGCGCGTTTCTCGGAGCTCCCGAGGACGCCCAACTCCCGCGCGCTTCTTCGCCCCCCCGAGGTTCGGGGGGAGCTCTGCTCGTCTCTCCTGGAGGGAGGGCGAGTGCAGGAGGCTTGGCCACCCCCCGTTTCCATGGCAAGGGCGGGGGCGAGACCGGCTTGCCTCGATGCAGGAGCGTCGGGCAGCAGGAAACATGGCTGCCATGTTTTTCCTGATAGCAGCAGCCAGCCGTGATTTTAAATATGTTATATGTTTCACGGGTGCATCACAAGGGTGAGCTAATCACAAATCATCTCCCTTCGGATCGACGCTGGGAAAATGAGGGAAAAGACCCCCAGTGAGTACTCCCTGACTTTAAGAGAAGCGGCCGTGAAAAGTTAAAGGGACGCGAGCGAGATGAAAATGATGAGGGGGACTTCAACGCTCCTGCCTCCGCTTTATTACAAACACTATTAACTCCATTTAAGAGACGTATGGACTGTAGAGAGTTCTGTTGGTCTTGAAAATAAACGAAATATATCGAGACTGGACTAATAGGAAGTTACTGCCAAAAAGGGATATGGCGCGGGAGGAAACAACTGAGGGCGCAGCCCTAGATATACTGCGCATTAGAACCAGTCTAAAAACACCTTATGCTCCTCTCCTTTGCAGCAGGGTGGTCCCCCTCTTTCCAGGCTCAGGTTGCCCCCAGGGCCCCCAGGAACCGCTTCATTTTGCAGCCTTGCTGGAAAAGCAGGATGACGAGAGCCTCCGTGATCTTCTCCTGGTTACAGAGGCATGGGGTTGCCATGGAAAAAGCTTGACCTCAGTCTGACATTGCTGTCACCCATTTTGGGTCCTGAGATGCTCAGGAGAAAGGTAAGCATATAAATAAATATATGAAGGCTAGCATGCATATGTATCACCTTTTTTCTTATCAACCTACACATCTTCTGAAATAACCAATGGAGGCCCACCTTTTTCATGGTTGCAGCCTCTTTAGGGAACTCTCTCTTTAAAAATATTTATCTGGTGTCACTTTGGCATCTTTCAGATCCCACGTAAGGTCCCTTAATATAAGACTTTTTGACCTCTAATTGTCTTCAATATTGTTCAACTAGGAATAAGGCCCGTTGTGGAAATAAATACGAGCTCTAGAAAGAGGGTCTGGGAGAGTGCCCCGGCTTTGGCAATCTGAGCAGGATATAATGACACAGAGTCCACCGTTTTCTCCAGGGGAGCTGATTTCTGTCATCTGGAAATCAATTGTAACAGTGAGAGATCTCAAGGTCCCACATGGAGATTGGCAACCCTAGGGGAAAGTCAGCCGCACAGCAGAAGGTTGAAAAAAATGGTTTGATGGGTGCTGGCGCACCTGATGAGCCAGCCAGCCATGGTGGAGGCAAGCAGGAGGGAGAGCCGTGGTCAGTGTATTCTGACACAAAGAAGAAGAGATTGGATTTATACCCTACCCTTCACTACCCAAGGGAGTCTCAGAGCGGCTCACAATCTCCTTTCCCTTCCCCTCCCCACAACAGACACCCTGTGAGGTAGGTGGGGCTGAGAGAGCTCTGACAGGAACTGCTCTTTTTCAAGAACAGCTGTGCCAGAACGATGGCTTGCCCAAGGTTATCCAGCAGGTACAAGCGGAGGAGTGGGGAATCAAACCTGGTTCTCCCAGATTAGAGTCCGCGCACTTAACCACTACACCAAAGCATGACACCAAAGTGGATGAGATGGCAGTGGGCAGGGAAGGGGGTTGCAGTGAGCCAAGCCTGGTTGCCTAACAACAGCCATTGCGGGAAAAGTTAGTTCCACAGAGAAGCAAAGCAGCAGAAGTGTCTTCATCAAGGGAGAGAGAGGCATCTGCCAGTGATTCTGACAGGCAACAGTGGCTGAGTTGGGATTGGGCAGGGAATAGGAGCAGGCTGAGCACCCAGCCAATGGCATATGAGTACTCCTGAGTGGCGGCTGACGGCCCAATGGCTGATGGAAGCACAGTGCACAGCCAATGGGAGAGCTGGAAATGGGCAATATGCTAAGAAAAGTATTATATAGAGATAATGTAGGTTAGAGTGCTCTTGAGCACGTGCAGAGTACTTTTATGCTGTGGCATGGCTACCACCAGACCCTAAAGCACATCTGGCTTTAAGAGGAATAGAACAGCTTCCATTGCAGAGAACATGGGGTGGGGGCAAAATAGTAAAAGAAAGGACAGGATTGGCCATTGGGAACAATGGGAGATTCTGGAATGCCCATTGAATATAATTAGGACCAGGAATGGCAATTGACTTGCAGGGGTTCCATGGAAATATATTACAGCAGTACATCAAAGGGGAAATTAAAATGCAGAATGTATTCTGAATGAGGGTCTCTGGTCCCAGATTGACTGAAGGACAGCCACCGAAGTGGAATGATGCGCCCTGGGAGGCTGGGAGTAGCAGAAGTGTTCTGCGAGTGCAATTAGACCCCCCCGCCCCGCAGTGAAATGACAGCCTGTAGTAAGTATGCAAGGACTTCCAGTGAAAAGCAATAACAATCATTCACTTAACACTAGAGATAACACACTGTTTTTCTGCCAAGCGGTTCTTAAAGGGAAACCCTCTCGATTCGGCCATCTGACTCCTTTTGCTTCCAAACAAAATATCGACACAAGGTTCTTGCTGATTGATATATTTATAGTCCAAAATACAGTCAAAGCAGTCAAAGATGTTCCGGCTATACAAACTTTTTGAAAATCCTTTGTCAAGACTGGACTTAACATGAAGCTTTTAGAAAACATACAAAACAAAACAATCAGTGAAACATAGTCATTAAGGTCAAACAAAAGTACAATTACTCCTCAAAGAATGGTTAGGAAATCCTTTACACTAGATAATTTTAGTTTGCGTACCCACGCCTACAGACTCAATTTCTAGCACTGAAGCTCCTGATTCTGGCACAGTGTCAATCTCTCTAATGAGGCGTTTTGGCTTTGTGAACGGCATGCTCACATTAAGTCTCACCATTCAGGTGTTTCCAATTAAGTGTACAAAAGTGTTTAGGCTCTCTCAAACCAGTACTATAAGTATGCTATCTGGTTTCTAGAGTTAGATAAATGACAAATCCAGACTTACATTAAGACCAGTTGGTACAACAGAACAAAGTTTATGTATAAACCATGCCTCTTTTTGTAATAAAATATGATCAACATCCTCAGTATTATATTTATGTGGTTTATACTGATAAATAACATAATACCTTAGCCTTTCAGGGGCATGGCCTTTTTTGTACCAGTGTTGGGTCAATGGCGCATCAAAATTATGATTTTTTTATTCTTGAAAAGTGTTCAAGGATTCTAGATTTTATTGCCCTAGAACACTTCCCCACATAAATGTTAGAATATTCACACTGAATTATACAGATAGTATTACGACTCTCACAGTTTGTTTTGTGATGTAATGTTATGTTACTATCCTCTACTGGATGTTTAATCTCTTGCGCAGTCATGGTAAATGCACATGCTTTACATTTATGACATGGAGAATGTCCCACCTTCTTAATATCATGGACCTTTGACGTGGTGTCAGAATGAACCAATAAGTCCCTAAAGCTCTGTCTCTTTAGGTACCCAATTATTGGTGGTTCATTACCTCCTGGTATGTTTGACACCAAATGCCAGCGTTTCCTTATAATCTGCGAGATAGCTGCTAAGAGATTTGAATATTGCAAAGCCCACACAAATTTATTACATTGCTGTCTGTTCCTATACGCTAATAGTTCACTCCTAATTTGTAAATCAGTTCTCTTCATAGCCTCATCTATCAAACCTACAGGGTATCCTCTATTTAAAAACTACTTACCCATTATTTCTTTTTCTTTTTGAAAATCATCCATTTTGGTTGAATTCCTTTTGACCCTAAGCATTTGACCATAGGGGATTCCTTTTCTAAGAGAGATTAAATGTAAGATAAGAATTCCTGTCTGTATTTTTCTAATGCACTTTAACATATAACTGCTTCTGCTCACTAATGCATACCACTGTATCCAAAAAGGGCATTTTCTGTGTACTGCTCCCACCCTCAAACTTAATCATTGGTTGAGGCAAGACAGATGTCCTTCGGGCCAGGGACATCCAGGTGATGTTGGTCCATAGAGTGTAATGCTTTTCGGGGCGTATATGGGAAGAGGCAGTCCCACAGATATGTGGGCCCCAGGGCGTGTAAGGCTTTAAAGGTTATTACCATCCCTTGAAACGAATCCAGAAGTCAACTGGCAACCAATGCCGAATGTGAGCCTGCACAAATCGTTCATCTATGTGCCTGCTAATTCTATCCTTAATAACAGAACCCCAGAGTCTAGTTCAGGGATGGCCAAACTGCAGCTCAGTTTGCATATTTTTCAATAAAAACGTGTGTGTCATATTTGTTCATGTCTTGCAGCTCTCAAACATCTGACATTTATTCTGTGTGGCTATGTTAAACAAGTTTGGCCACCCCTGGTCTAGTGGATGCCTGGTGAAAGTCCTGTCCCCAATGGCTACCCTCTGAGTGCATCCTTGGAGGAACGAGGCTATCCAAGATAAGGCAATGCCCCGCACCCCCAGTGAGGGTATGTGGCTAATCAGGATTGAATGATCCAAGATGTCAAATGCTTCTGATAAATCTGATAAATCCAGCAATATCAGCAGTGCTGAGACACCCCAATAAGCTGGAGTCAGAGGTCATCCATGAGAGCCACCAAGGCTGTCTTGGTACCAAACCCAGGCCTTAACCTGGATTGGAATGAATCAAGTGCAGATGTCTCATCCAGGAAGTCCTGGAGCTGCTCTGAAACTGCCTGGAGAGATCTGCGACAGGCAGGAACAGAGGCCCTGACCTAAGCAGGCAGGGCAGAGCCTCCCAGCAGCATTCGGGTGGCAGCTGTGGACGTGGCCGAAGCGGTGGGGGCTCGGATCGGAGGCAGGGAGGAAGGCAGGGCTGGAGGGCAAACAGGCGGGAAGGATGGCAGCAGCCATGGGAGGGGAGGGGCCAACAACTGGGAGAGCCGGAAAAATAACCCTGTCCACTACCAAGCAAGATAACAGGCTGCAGGAAGAGCCCCCTCACCCCCAGCAGATGTGTGGAGCTGCCGCCACTACCTCCAATCAAGCTCGGCTGCCTTGCCGGTGGAGTGGTGCCTGCTGGATGTGACACTGGTGGCTGGCAGCAGGCGGGAGCTTGGGGCCCACCGGGGTGTGCTGGCGGCAGCCTCAGGCAACTTCCGCACCATGAAGCAGGGTTCTGTGGGAGGTGCAGGCGGAGTGGTTGCGGCTGCACGGTGTGGAGGCCGAGTGCCTGGCGCCACTACTCAACTTCGGCGAGATGGACTGCGTGGCGCGCCTGGCTCCAGAGCTAGCCGAGCGCCTGCCACGCAGTGCCAACCTGTTCCAGTCCCTGGCTGTGAAGGAAGCATGTGTCCCCTTCGGCGGCTCCCTCTAGACTGAGGGTGAAATTCCAGCTGGCGGCTGTGTGGGCGGGACTCAGGCCACGCAGCCACCCAACGCAGCCAGGGGGTTGGCAGTCGTTCGGAGTGGCAGTTCAGGCACCCAACTGATTTTGCCGTGCATCAAATGTTGCCACCCCAAATCACTTTTATATAAAAGGAAGGATGCTTCTGATTAATTCAGTGCTGTTTCCTTCAAGCAACTACACTGCTATTAATATCTAGTACATTTTATTGTTGATTTTAATAGATTACTTTTCATGAATTGATGTAAGCTTCCTTGAAATATTTTAAACAAAGTCAATATATGGAGTAATGAAGTAACATATTAAAAGCTATCTCTACAAATATGTATAATGTCACTGTGTGGCAGCTAGTAGAAGGTTAAATATTATTTTGGTAAAATGCAAATGCCACTCATCCCAAACAAGTGAATTGTCTTAGCACCAGGAAGACATAACATTGCCACAAAAAAAGTCTATATGAGTAGGCTGACTCAAACAGTAAACCCAATTAAAATGTTATGCTCTACCACATGCAACACTATCACATGGCAGCATATTTAGCGGTTTCCACACAAAGGCTAACATTTCAACTGACTTGTTTGGAAGAATGCTCAGCTGAAATCCATGAGCCACATACTATCCTATGTAGTAGTTACTAAGTAAATGTACTAATGCCTACTCAGTAATGTCACATTCTAAGAAGACTTAATGTGAAAGAAATCTTGTGAAAGAAATCTTCTATTTCACATATATAGTGTACAATACATTGAACCCATTACACTGACCTTATTAAAGCAGATGTTGAAGCCTTTTTTATGGTCACCAACTTAAAAATTACTGCTTCAAAAGATACAAAGTTTGAACACAAAAACAATCTCTGTAAAAATTGTTTAATATTTGAAACAGTACTTGAAATAAGTTATTAAGAGGAAAAAGCTAAAAGATGGCAAATCACTTCTGATTGTGCATTAACTGCTCCCCCCTCACTTTTACAATTATTCTCAAACTAGTACATTTCCATTTAAAATAATTTGATGAAGAAGGTATAAGGTTCATATCACTTGGCTAAAAATAGCAACAACAGAACCTTTAATTTGTCAGTTTTGTACAAAATGAATCAAAACAATTCACATAACATATAATTCTGAATTTTATTTTTGGAGTAAATGAAGTACAGCTTAATTATAGGGTAGGACCTACAAGCTAGAGTAATCAGAGCTTCTGTAATTTTCAAAATTCAGAATAGAAATTGGGTTGGTGTTTCTTCTTTCAATCCCATTATTAGAAGCATTGATAAACTGTTGAAGTAACAATGGATAAAGCAGCTGTGCTGATAAACTTAATCATTTATCCCCACAAAATGACTGTCCTGGCCAACTGGATGCGGCTGGATGACAAAGAATGATGGGCAAACTCCCCATATATGGATTGCAATTAATCCTTTAGAAACCAGTTAATTAAGAAGCCTGAAGTCTTAATTTATTCTTTTAATAAATTAAAGAATGGGATGTGGGCCCTACCATGCTCCTGGTGACATAAACAGGAGTGTAATAGCATTTCCTGACTTAGATGGGGACTCTTCTGTCTGTTCCTTCACGCTATTTACAGGAGACATGGGAAGCAGGAGAGAGGATCTTATCCAGGCCAGGGAGGCCTCAAGCTTCATAAAGGCTTTACAGCATTGATCCAGTTAGTCAGCCATGTTTTACAGCATTGCCATATATATGGTGGTGCATTAAAGATGGGACATAACATTTTGGTTGCATTTTGGATTTTGTGGCTTTCCCAGCTATGAAAAGAAGTCACAAAGAATGTCCATCCCTGACATGGTGTATGGATCCAGAGCCTGTCTGGCTTCTTATCATCACTAGTGAGAATTGTAAATACCACTGTTCACTGTAATATGAGCAACAAACCCATGAAGTACACCAAACATAGAATCTACCCAACAAAAACAGTTCAGGGCTAATATGAATGAGATGATTTAATGGCTAATTATCTCATTCCATTATATAATGACACAATGGTTGTTTGGCTGTGTTCAGACTGTCAGGTCACAAGCTGTCCAGGTCTGACCTAAACATCAGTGTCAAGAAATTGGACCTTTAGGTCAATTTCTTGTTCTTTCATTAAATACCTGCCCTCATATTAATCTCTTCTGCTGTTTATAACTCTGTTTGCAAAAATAGTAAGAAGTAGTAAATAAATATTAACCTCTAGGCCTGCAAATGGGTTGAAGAGACCAAATGGAAAGTAACTGGTTGTTGGTACAGAAGGGTTGGCAAATCAAAGTCAGGTACAGAGACAGACCATTTGTTTACCAGGACAGGACTGTGGCACCATTGCATCTCTGCTTCACCACACTCCTTCAATTGGCACGGTCATTCACACTACATGAAGGGATGGGTTAGATTGCAGATAACTCTCTATCCTGCCATAAAGTGACCCCCTCCTGGGCCATCTGCTAGTAACAGGCTCAAGTCAACATAACTTCAATGGTCTGGTTTTGATTGGGCTATTGGGACGCAGCCCACTCAGACTTTAAGCCTTAAAAAGTTAGTTTTTCTGTTCTTTGTTTGTAGCTAGCCTCAGCTATCAGGAGGTATGATGAGGTTACCTCAGACTGGACCAGGCTCTTGCCTGGCAAAATGCTCTCTGGACAGAGAGGCATGGATTGCTGCCTGACGTCAACTCAGAAGGGTAACATCTGGTAACTTTGAGTTAATGTAATACTCTGCAGTCTCTTAAATGCAGCCTCTTTGTTTTAGTTCTCACTGCTCTGTTCTTCTGAAATATCCCTACATGCTTTAATAAATATCTTTTGATTATACTTGGCGTGTTCTGTGTTTCAGGTGCTTCAGTCCTATTCCAGTACCTTAGACCACGTGAGTCCACCTACCAGGTTAACTGCTGTGGAAACTCATTCTGCAAGTGGCCTGCCTTGCAGGGTTGATTTTCTTGATTAATCCCAGTAAGGTCAGAAGCTTCCCCTCAGCTTCTGTGTGGATAGTCCAAGGGGCTGGTGGCAGGTACCAGAACTGGATAGTGTGTGGAAACACACCCCAGGGTTTTTGTGATTTTGTGCTCTGTCAGCCTGTACCAAGAATCCCTTGGATTGGGGGTTCTTGACAAGTAGTGCTATCTATGCAGTGCAAAAGTTATAAAAGCACGATTCACCTACGAAGTGTTGCATAGAGTAACAAAGCAGAAAACTGCAACTTATTGGCTAACAGTATTCGGTTGCCCAAGCTTCTGCCTAGACTCCAATGGTATCTCCATCCCACGATTGTAACTTCAGAAGGACCAAAATAGGCAATCAGTTTTGTTACGTTTGCTATTACTATCAGTGTATATTAAACTGGAATCCTGACGTGGATGGCCCAGGCTAGCCTGATCTAATCAGATCTCAGAAGCTAAGCAGGGCCAGCCCTGATTAGTATTTGGATGAGACCAGCAAGGAATTCCAGGGCTGCTGTGCAGAGGAAGGCAATGGCAAACCACCACGGTTAGTCTCTTGCCTTGAAAACCCCCAAAGGGTTGCAATAAGTCGGCTGTGACTTGATGGCACTTGACAAACACACACATTACTTGGAAATCATTGTCCTTCCCCCCAAAAATTCCTGGGGTATTGTGCTCATCTTTTACATAAGGACATCCAAAGACTGATTAATGATTAACTGAATTAAACCTAGAGACTCTCTGATTTATGTTGCTGTCTTCATTTTTTTAACTAGTTGCAGTGTGCCTTATTTTGTAAACTGCCACGGACAAACGTGTTTTGGACAAGTAGTAAAAAGCATGTTAAATCATTATTTTTCTAATTTAAAATGCAATCCTCTGTTACATATCAAAAGACAAATGGGAATGAGGAACTGAAATTTATACCAAAAGAGAGTAGTTTATTGCTCCAGAACAGCCCTATAAGGTAGACGCTAAGGAAGCAACACCCAAGACCACCCACTAAGTTTCAAAATGATCCCTAATCCCACCCAGTAAATTTCACAGCTGAGCAAGAATTAGAATCTGAGACATAGAGGGTGGTTCTAGAGGTCAAGGGGGTAGGGCTTTTGCCAGGATCCCAAGACTAGCAAAAAGCCCACTCTCCTGACAAAAACCATCCTTCCTAGTTTGTATGGAGCATCAAAGACACGGTGGGAGAGAATTCTTGGTTTGCATTCTCTCTCCCAGAGTATGAAACCCACTGGCGATGCCTTAATATGGGCCCCATAACATCCTAGAACAATCATGGACATTTGTTTCTCATATCCATCCTAGCCCTCTTTCCTAGTGCTTCTCGAACTCTTAATATCTGAAGAACTAGTGTTTTTCATATTTAAAACTAGAGGCCTACTTGATTCTACAACCCCAGAACATACACTTTTAGTATGTGTTCCTACAGCAGTTATACCTTTTGCAACTCCAGGACAACCTAGCTTTAATCACTGCACAGGGTGCTGAGCTAGGGCTGCCAGGTCCTTTCCTCTCGCTGGCAGGGGGAATGAGGGAACTTTCTGGAAGGGGGAGGGTCTCTGCCCCAAACAGCAATGTCACCGACATGATGACATCATATGGAAATGATATTAACATGCCGGGGACGTCGTGCAGCAATGCTCTGGTTTAAGGTTTTACCATGGAGTTCTGCCCACTTTTGCCCTCAAACCAGAGTGACGTGCAGTGATGTCCCCATGTGATGATGTCAATTCTGTGTGATATCATCACATCGGCAAGTCACTTCTGTGTGATGTCATCACATCGGCGATGTTGTGCAGGGACGCCGCTGTTTGGGGGTGGGTTTTCTCCTCCAAAAGTGGGGGATTCCCCACTCAGACCTCGGGGTGGGCAGCCCTATGCTGAGCTAAGACTATTTTGTAAAGACCTGATTCCTCCTCCTCCAAGCATCACGAAGAACCCCCAGGAGCTTGCTAACTATTAAAAAAGTCTGCATCAATAATTTCTTGGTTATTGTACTACAGCAGAGGTCCCCATGGTGCCCATGGACACCTTTTCTGGCACCCACCAAGGGTTTCTAGGTAGTGGGCATGACCAGGTAGGGCTTTTGCCCAGCTGTGGTTCTGACTGACTACTGGAGATTTGGTTGGCTGTGCAGATTTTTTTTTTTTTAATGTTGCTTTAGCAGCAGCTGTCACCACAGCACAAGAATCTGCAATATGTTACTGAACTTAAGCTGGGGCAATCGTTTTGTGGCTGGCTCTGCCTCCTGTAGTACTCATTTTGTGGCAGCCTTTTTGTTGCTGTGTCCACCCTGCCAGAATTCCAAATGTGCCTGCGGGCTCAAAAAGGTTGGGGATCCCTGTAGTACATCAGTCATTTGCAGTGGGACTGACTTGACCACAATGGAAAACAATTGCTATAATGCAACAATAGCCAATGAAGTGTGGATATAACCAAAAAGACTGAAGTGGTACCTAGCAACACAACATCCTGTTTTCTGACTGTTGCACTGAAAACACACCACCACTATTCTATTCCTCTGGTAACATGAATGGCCCCTATTCTGCACACTCTGAAAAGAAACAGAGTAGGGGCCCTGTGGCTTCTGCAGTCATGGCCTTCCCTCATTTAGGGTTGCCAGGTCCCCCCGGCCGACAGCAGGGGATGGGTGTGGGGGTAGAGTTGCCAGATCCAGGTTGGGAAACTCCTGGAGATTTGGGGATGGAGCCTGGCAAGAACAAGGACTTCTGTGGGGTACAATGCCACAGAGTCCACCCTCCAAAGCATCCATTTTCTCCAGAAGAACTGATCTCTGTAGTCTGGAGATGAGCGGCAATTCCAGGGGATTCCCAGGTCCCACCTGGAGGCTGGCATCCCTACTGGATCTGCTGTCAGCTACAGTGATTCCTGCCAAGATAGCTTTACACAACTGTATGCCAGCCAAAATAATCTGGAAACCAAAGAGGGCACCTTAAAGACTAACAAAATGCTATTCCAGCATAAGCTTTAGAGTAGACTGGAGTCCGCTTCAGAAATTCAACTGGCATGTGTTTTTCAGTTGCCTGCT